>NW_006400030.1:536323-537631 GCF_000299155.1 Elephantulus edwardii | reverse complement strand
TGACGGCACATAACAACAACAACAAGCTTGGAATTTATATTTTTAAGCATATGCTTGATTATAAAAAGAGATAGTGTTCTGAAAAAGGCACACTCATGGATTTCAAAGGTAAAGATTTAAAATTATATGGAGAATAAACAAGCATAATATAAGTTTGATTGCTAATGATTTTGAGCTTTTCTTCATGTGTCTAGTGGCCATCTGAATGTCCTCCTCTGAAAAGTCTTTCAGTGTCTCTTGCCCATTTCATATTTTTATTATCAGCCTTTTTCTTCTGGCGTGGGCCAGTAGTATTCTGTAAACTTTTGTTGAAAACCTTGTCTGAGATGGTACTGAATGTAAAAACATTTGTAATAAATTTGATACTGTGATAATTATCTCTTTACTTGAACCTAGCTCAGAACAATTTCCCAATAAACATTTCTTGGATAATGGGATAAAGAAAAACATACTAATATACAGAAATATACTTTTTCTGATAACCATTATTCTGTTTATATATACGAAGTCTTAATTTACCATATTTAATACTCAATCTTTTCTTAGATAGTAAAAGAGTTTTCCTTTTCTTATAAAATCTTTTTTTTATTATTCGTTCATTCATTCATTCATACATTTTCCTCCCTCCCCCTTCCTACTCACCCAATTCCCCTTGTAAGATGATTAATTGTCATAGACACGGTGAAAAGAATGGATAGAAAACACACAATATCTCTTGAAGATGAGCCTTTCATATGATAAGAATAATTCGATCCAGAGACATGGCAGTGAGATGCAGCAGCAAGATGACACTTCAGCAAGACAATGCGTCAGTCAGACGTTGCGTTAGCGAGACCACATGGCAGTGAGATAATGTGGCAGCAAGACAGACAGCTGGCGTTTGAGAAAAGTCACATGCAACTGTTGGCATGCACTGGGAGCTTCTGGCTAAAGCCATGCACATGCCAGGGAGCTGCTTTCTGACTCCACACACATACCAGGAAGCTGGGATGATGCCATGCATGTGCTGGGGAGCTACTGATGCATGCGCCAGGGAGTGACATGCTGGAGAGCTATGCGCTGGGGAGCAATGTTCCATGGCATGCAGGAAAGATGGAATTTGAGTTAGTGAGAGCCTGGGACTCCAGTCCCATTGTCACCATCCCATGCTTGGAACTCTGGTCTCAATGCCATTAGCCTGCACCCAGAACACTGCTTTTTATGCACACCAGGAGTGATGCTGGATCTTGAGTGAGGCACTTTGTGGGGGTCACTGCTGGCTGGTTGGATCATGTGGTATGCCTTAAGCTCAATCAGAAGGAAGTGAGA
>NW_006400030.1:520032-530585 GCF_000299155.1 Elephantulus edwardii | reverse complement strand
CATATGAGCAAGAGCCTATGGCAATGAAAGACGTTCAGGGTGCTTCGAATACTACAGCAAGATAAAAATGTACAATACAGCTGCAAAATGGGCACAGGATATGAACAGACACTTCACCAAAGAATTCATTCAGATGGTGAACAAACACATGAAGGGATGTTCAAAATCCCTAGCTCTAAGAGAGCTGGAAATCAAAACAACTATGAGTTGTCATCTCAACCCAGAAAGAAGAGCAAAATTCAACACAGCAGCAAGCAACAAATGCTGGCGAGGTTGTGGAGAAACTGGAACCCTTATTCACTGTTGGTGGGAGTATAAAATGGTGCATCCACAATGGAAGGGAGCATGGCACTTTCTCAAAATTTGGGAATAGAAATACCATTTGACCCAGCAACTCCCTTCTGGGAATTTACCCTAAAGAAACCAGTAGTGGAATCCAAGCAGATATATGCACACCAATGTTTATTGCTGCTTTGTTCACAATTACAAAGAGTTGGAAACAACCCAAGTGCCCATTAACAAATTAATGCACACAATGAAACAGTATGCAGCACTGAAAAAGAAAGAACTCATGAAATAGTATACAAAATGGGTGACCATGAAGGACATTATGCTGAGTGGAATATCATAGCCACAAAAAGACAAATACAGCATAATGCCACTGTTATAGAACAGAACTGACATGGGGGTTGAGGGGAAAACTAAGAAAAGAGTGGATAAATAATGTACATGGCATTGAAACAGACGAGGGAGAGAAGTGTAGAAAAGGAATATATAATTAGGTATTATTGGCAAGATAAGAGTCCAGAATAGGAGTTGCCTAGTAATGTGGTCCGGGAGAGGGGAGGCGAATGACTGTATAAGAGTAAAAGAACTTTTATTCCAAATAAAAAAGGGAACTGTGGGGGAGGGGGACATGGAGGAAAATGAGCAACAGTGAATGAATGGAAATATAATTATTTATAAACTTTCTTTAAAACCTAGGGGGGAAAAAGAATCTGATCCTACTAATTATAATGTAGTGTTTGAAGCAATGGGCTCAAGTGTTTTGGGGATGATAATAATGGCACAGTATAGGACAGGGTTCAGGAGTTGTCACAATTTAGCACTTTCTTAAGGAACTGAATTACTACCGTCCCAAAATACCCTAAAGATTGTGTAAAGTACTATGTCACATATGAAGTCTGTTTTTGGCCTCAGATCAACCTGTAGAGATTCACTTGCAGTTAATTAAATGACCTAGATTCCTATGGAGTGTCTCTTTATAGATTCCAGAGTCAATGAAACAGTGAAAACTTTTTTAATTATGATGCTCTGTCACCCTGATTTGTCATACAGACCCCTTTTTATAAGCCTTCCATACAATCATTAGAATAATTTACTAAACTTTGTAAGTTGTGAATGTCTACACCTGATAAACCTGATTTTATGAATGTCATTGCATCTCACTTAGCACTACATTGCCACCTTTTCAATCATGAATAATTTTTAAGCTGAATTCTGTTTTCTGATTAGTATTCTTTTTGAGTTTCTGTTTCTATAAGAAAATGTTATCTAAGATCACATGTAAAAATTCATTATAAAAATTATACCAAATCCACTAATTTATAATTATTTTCTTTAGAGTAGCTGGTGGATCAAAACCTTTTTGATTAATAGTCAATAACTGAATGCATAACTACTGTACCACCAAGATTCCCTTTATCTACACTGTTGTTGTGTATCACAGAGTCAGAACTGTCCTGTAGTGGACCTTCCAGTGAGTTTCCAGAGGCCCTAGAGTGCACAGGAAGGAGCTGATTGCCCATATTTCTCCTGTAGAGCAGCTGGTGGATTCGAACTACATACTCTTTTTTGTATTGCCAGCACATTTCCTTACTATTAAACTAATGTTGTTGTTGTTGTTATGTGCCGTCGAGTCGTTTGCGACTCATAGCGACCCTATGTATAACAGCCCTAAACCCTGCTCTATCCTGTACCAATTGCACTGTCTCTGACACACCCATCCCGATTACCCCAGTCACTGAATCAATCCATCTCATAGAGGGTCTTCCCCTCTTGCGCCATCCCTCCACCCTCCCAAGCATGATGTCCCTCTCCAAGGACCTGTCCCTCCTTGCAACATGTCCAATGTAATGTCAGACGAAGCCCCAGAATCCTTGCCTCCAAGGAGCAGCTTGGTTTAATCCTCTCCAAGATGTTTGTTTTCTTGGCAGTCCATGGTACATTCAATACTCTTCTATAGCACCACAGCTCAAAGGCATCAATTTTCCTTCTGTCCTCCCTAGTCATTGTCCAACTCTCTGATGCATAACAAGTGATTACAAAGACCATGGCCTGTATCAGGCATACTTTAGTCTCCAGAGACACACCCTTGCTCTTGAGTACTTTAGAGAGGTCCTTACAGCAGACTTTCCTATTGCAATACGCTTTTTGATTTCCTGACTACTATTAAACTAATAGAACTCTCATTTATCTACATTATCCCTGTTTAAAAGATAAGAAATACAAGACTAAGGTTAAGTAATTTACCCAATATCACATAAGTAGTATTGAACAGACCTAGAATTTGAGCTTTATTTGTTTCCTCCTCAAATTAAAATATGTATCACCAGAGTTAATTCTAAACTTCTCTTCCCAATTTTGCTTTGGGTGACAGCATTGCTGGTAGTTTAAAAGTCTATATTTGCACATGGAAGTTGGTATGTTCATACCCTACAAATCAGTGTGGTTGTTGGTGTGTTTTTTGTGTGTGTGTGTTTTTGCAGTTGAGTGAGTTGTGTATTTTTGTTGTTGTTGTTAAGAGTTGATTTACCATTTTGTGTTCTACTTTGCCAAACTCTTTCTATGAAGAGAAAGACCAGAATTTAGCTATGTATGCTGAGAAGGAAAAGATGGAGTATCCAACAATCTTTTCACAAATAAGGCATACTAGATTTTGTTATTGAGTGAGCTATACAAAGTTCCAGAACGATCTCCCAGTGACAAGCAAATAATACCCGTTTTTAGTTTCTCATAAAGTAGTTTTTATTGCTTCAGTGTTTGCACATTTTTAATAAGGCCTTGTCTCAGCTCCTGGTCCTTAACCATCTCCTAATTTCTCACACACTTTTGGGTGGAAAGAGATTTTATTCAAATGTGTTAGGCTTGATCTTCAGGGACTGATTATACAGGTCATGAGCAATCCAGACCCTCCTTCCCCTTCTTGTGCCTCACCTCTTGGCCTTTTTACTGCACATTAGCACCTCCACCAGCCAGAGACCCAGGCTTGGAAAGGAATGGGGGTGGGGAGGATGGAACGCCCATCAATTACTGGCTTCTTGCCAACAACTCTTGTGGGTAAGAGAAGTAACCTAGAAACGGTTTTGTGAGGAGGAGTAATCCAGAAACGTGATAAAAGGATCTCCAGCATATATGATTTTACTCAAATGAACTACCAGTCAACCTCGGCCTCACCCATTCCCAATGCTCCCTGGTGCTGATGCAACAGATCATTGTTACATTTTGGCTGTATTAACTGTTCTGTTCTGTGGTTGTTTTATTCACTTCAGTACAGTTCACTGGTGGCCAATTTAGTTAATACCATTTATGGATCTGGCTGAGCACCATGCAGGGTCAGAATGGAGAGAAGATTCAAATTAAACAGTTCTGTTAAGGTTGTCCTTGGAGAAGTTAAAGAAGTTACGTCCTGGCTGCTGTTAGCAAGAATGTTGATTGTGGAGACAAGTAAGCTGAAGTTACTAACAATCTCAATATCTTCTTCATCTGTTATGATGTTGCCAATTGGCCCAGTGGTGATAACCTTTATTTTTGTGGTCTTGAGCTTTAATCCATATTTAAGACAGCAGACCTTATCCTTCTGCAGCAAATGCTTCAAGTCCTCCTCAGTTTCAGCAGCAAGGTTAAGTCATCTGCATAATACAGGTTGTTGATGAGTCTTCCTCCAATCCCGATGTCATTCCTCCTCAACCATGTGGATTGCCAGGGTGATTGCTGCAACGGGCTCTACTGTATCAAGAAGTGTGAGGATGGCACAGGATAGAAGAGGTTCAGATCTTTTGTTCATAGGGTTGCTATAAGTCATACTCGACTCGATGGCACCTAACAACGACGACAACAACAACAACAACAACAACACCTAGTGATACTATGAACAACTCAGAATGTGAGAGAGGTGGTCGATGATTGGGGATAACTTGCTAACTAAGTTTTTAAAAAGTCAAACCAAGATTTTCCAGAAATTGTATTATCTTTCAACAGAATCCTAGAGTAAATATCTATCAAATTATAATCATAGTTGTTCTTATGTGCCACCAAGTTGACCGTGACCCATGTTGTTGTTGTTGTGGTTTGGTGCCGTCGAGTCATAGACGACTCATAGCGACCCTATGAACGAATAGCCTGAGCACTGCTCGTACATAGAGTTTCCGGAGGCCAGTCATTTTGGAAGTGGATGCCGCTCCTGCTTCCAGGCTTGATTTAGTCGGGAAGCTCCAGCCAACACAATCATGCTCCTTCTGGCAAGGAGAACTTCCCAAGACCCCTGTGACCCATAGAGACCCTAAAACAATAGCTCTGAATCCTGCCCTATTCAGAGCCAGTCTCACTGACTCTGACATACCTACTCCATTTTCTGCAGTGTCAATCCATCTCACCTGGAGACTTCCTCTCCTGTGCTGTCCCATCACCCTTCCAAACATGATATCCATCTAACAAGGACTGATCTCTCCTGGTAACATACATTAGATGAAGCATCAAAATCCTTGCCTCCAAGGAGAAACTTGATTTTTAACAAGACGTACTTGTTTGTTCTTTTGGCTGTCGGTAGGATATTCAGTACTCTTCTCCGACAACATAGGTCAAAGGCATCTATTCTTTTTCCTGTCATCCTTTTCACTGCCCAGCTTTCAGATGAAAAGCAAGTGATTAGAAAGAGGATGGCCTGAATCAGATGCACCTTAGTCCTCAACATAACATCATTACTCCTCAATAATTTGGAGAGGTCCCTAACTGCAGGTTTTCCCAAAGCAATCAATGCATCTCCTTATTTTCTGATAGTTGGTACTAAGGGTGTTAATTGTGGATCCAAGCAAGATGAAGTTGTTGGCAATCTCAATTTCTTCTCCATCCATTATCTAATAGAATGAATTTCTCTCTCTCTCTCTCTCCTTCTCTCCTTCCTTCCATCCTTCCAACTTTCTATGACATCATCCATTTATTTTCCTTTCTTTCTTCCCCCTCAATGATCCTGACTTCTCATTTGCCAAGTTTTTGGGGTGTTTCTTTGTGTGTGTGTGTGTGTGTGTGACATTAAAGCCTAGTCTCACATTTTAAGCATTTACCATGTGGCATACACTTTTCTAGGAGTGTTGTTATTGTTGTTTGTGTGACTGAGTCTGGAAAAACACATAGCTGACCCTCTGGTGGGTTTTCAGAGGTAATAAATTGCATGAGAGGAGACTGTACATCCTTCTCTCACAGAGCGCCTGGTGGATTAGAATTGTGCCTTTATGATTGCAGTGCAGCTTTTTGCCATTAGGAGTATGATGCATAATTACTGATTTATATCTAGCAGCTCTTGGGAGTTACTATTATTATTTCCAATTTAGGGTGAGAAAACTGAGGAACAGAGAAGGTCATGTATCTTTCCTACATTATACAGGTAAGAAGTGACAGAGCTAGGACTGTGTTCTAAATTTCTGGAATCTATTATATTGTAAGAGAAAAAAAAATGTCTGAACCATTAAGCTTGACTCTTGATGAGAGGGTTGGAGGGTAATTCATGTGAATGTTCCAGTTTAAACCATTTTTTAAAAATAATTTTTTATTGTGATTTTAACAAAAGTTTACATAAAACTTGAATTTCTAGCCATTGTTTTTTTAATATAACATTTTAATTTTATACTGGTTTACTTGAAAAGTTTGTATACATTGTTTTTTCACACCGGATAGTTCCCATTTCCTTAACCCACCCCTCCCTCCACCCATCAAATTTATGGCCCTATAATTATGACCCCCAACCCTGACTATCCTCACCCCTCTGCTCCTCTCGCTCCTTAGATCCTCATACATATGTTATATCTATTTCTACAATTATGGTCTTACACAGTATTTGTCCTTATGGGATTAAGTTGGTTCATTTAGCATAATGCTTTCCAGTACCTCCCAAGTTAGGTAGTGATCTGCAAAATCATTGCTCCTGTGTGCTGCATAGTATTCCATCATGTGAATGTACCATACTTTCTCAATCCATTCATTTGTGATTGACATTTAGGCTGTTTCCTTGTTCTTGTGACGGTGAATAATACTGCTATGAACATTGGTGTACCAGTCTCCGTTTGTACTTGAGTTCTCATTTTCTCAGGGTATATCCCAAGCTCTGAAATAGCTGGGTCATATGGAATTTCTATGTTCAGCTTTCTGAGTGTTTCAAAACCTAGCTGTTAATCACATCACCAGGAGAGCTTGTTAAAACAAGATTCTATTTTCATACAGAACTTCTAAATTAGGGCCTCTTAGATTTGGGGCTGGGGAATCTGTGTCTTTTAAAAGTTTTCCAGGTAATCTCAATGCGGTCATTCTATAGAGCAATATTATGGAAGGAGAATATAAACTCAATTTTATTGCCTTCTTTTATTCTGAGACCACATTTCCCTTACATTGGCAATTGTTCTATTCTCCCATTTTGCAGACTTAATTGAGAAATACAGACTACATAAGGTCCAGTACTTTTGTTACTTGTTAACAGTTAAAGCCATTCTTCATTATTTTCCTATTCATTCAAAATACAAGGTATATTTGAAGAGTTAGATTTTCAGTTTCTAATACCTACACAAATAGAAGGCCAAGACTTCCATAAGACATAGACATTTTGAAGAGTTTTCATATTTTACTACAAAGGCTAGATTTTTCTCCTTTTGAAAGTCAAGTGAATGATGTAGCCTTCATTTCAGATTTTCTTCTTAGGAATTTATCTACCTTTAATTATAGTTTTTTTTTCTTGGGAATGTGTCCATGTTGCTGTTGTTTAGCATCAAGTCAAGTATGATTCATGGTGACCCTATGAACAACAGATCTGAATCCTGTGCCAGCTTCATAATCTTTGACATACTTGAGCCGATGGCTGCAGTCACTGTGTCAATCCACCTGGTCAAGGGTTTTATTCTCTTTTGCCATTCCTCCACCTTCCCAAGCATGATGTCCCTCTCCAACGAATAGCCCCTCTTAGCAATGTGTCCAAGCTATGTGAGATGAAACTTCATCATCTTTACCTCCAGGGAACACTCTGGCTGTACCTTCTCCAAGACATATCTGTTTGTTCTTTTGGCAGCACACTGAATATTTAATACTCTTCTCCAACATCTCAGTTCACACTGGTGTTGAAACTTGTCCATAGTAAAGGAAAACGTTCAGATATCATTCCTATGTTATTATTATTGTTGTTGTTATGTGCTGCTGAGTTGTTTGTGACTCAACGTGCTCTGAACTCGGCTCTATCCTGAGTCAATTTCATTGACTCTGACACACCTATCCCCATTATCCCAGTTACTCCAGTTAGTCTCAGATAAATATGAGTTAAAGTTCTTTCTCAGACAAGACCTGGTCCCCTACAAAATTGTGAAGGAGGGCAAGTTGGTCCATTTTGCTGTTCCAGCTATCATTTCCATTTAAATCTCCCAGTCTTGCTTTATGGCCTCAGTGGTGTGTTTACTAGGATAATCAACCAACCTGCTTTGCTCTGTATTAGAGGTCTGAAATATGATACTTCCAGTGGTAAAGTCTGTTTCTGGCATGGAAGTTAATCTACCTTCTGGTATTGCAGCAGCAGAACCAGCAATAGGAAAGATTACATCCCTTTCGGTGTTCCTGCGATATGGGCAGGCATCCCTAAGTAAGAATCAGATTATACTCAATGTTTGAAAGAAATTAGTTGTTAATCTAAGCTGGTCAAGTCATTGTTTTGCTGAGCCTGCTCAAGAGAAGAAAATTGGAGAACTGAGAAAATTATCTGGGAAACACCCTCTTTTCTCTTCTCATTGAGGAATAAAATATAGTTTCTTTGTGTGTATTTCTTTATTAAAGGTCCCTGGTGGCACAGTAGTTCAGTACTTGGCTGCTATATGAAATGTGGATGGCTCAAATTCACCAACTGCTCTGTGAGTGAAACAGGTGACAGGCAGCTTCTGTAAAAATTACATCCTAGGAACCCCTTTGGGGAAATTAATCTTTGTCCTATAGCAACCCCTCCAAAGTACTGAAGAGCAATGATGTCAGTCTGGAGACTAAAGTGCGCCTGATACAGGCCATGGTCCTTGCAATCACTTGCTACGCATCAGAGAGCTGGACAATGACAAGGGGTAATAGAAGGAGAGTTGTTGCCTTTGAGCTTTGGTGATGGAGAAGAGTATGGAATATACCATGGACTGCTAGGAGAACAAACAAGTTTGTCCTGGAGAGGGTGAAGCCAGGTTGCTCCTTGGAGGCAAGGATTCTGGAGCTCTGTCTGACATACTTTGGATATGTTGCAAGGTGGGATCAGTCCTTGGGGAGGGACGTCATGCTTGGGAGGGTGGAGGAAGAGAGCAAGAGAGGAAGACCCTTGATGAGGTGGATTGATTCAGTTACTGGGGTAATGGGGATAGGTGTGTCAGAGACAGTAAGATTGTCAAGGGATAGAGCAGGGTTTAGGGATGTTGTACATAGGGTCTCGATGGCACATAACAACAACAGGTTGCTATGAGTTGGAGTCAACTGAAAAAGCAACAAGTTTCTATTTGAAGGGTGTGTACAAACCTTTGCAGCATTTATGATTTTCAATAGTATATTTTAGCTGTGGAATCTTTAACAGTTGTTGTTGTTGAAAGTGGTTTTTAAATGGTAAAGACTGAAAAGCAGATGGGATATGGTACTGGAAATTCTTTTAGAAGATACATGCATCATTTGAGGTGAATGTATACAACTTTCTTTTTATCCCCCCCCCCTTTTTAATGAATTTTAATGAAAGTTTACAGAGACTTTGGATTTCCCTTCATTCCTTGTGGCATTTTTCTCCCTGACCACCCCGCCCACCTAATTCGCTCTTCTCTTTGCAAAGTTAAAGAAAAATTTTCTCATTGTTATACAATCCCTCCCCCCAAGTCCACTCCACTATGTAGCCTTCATTCTGGACTCCTGTCATGACAATAATACCTAATAATATATCCCTTTTAAACAGTCCTCTCCCTCATCTGTTTCAATGCAGAAAGAGGGGATAAAGAATGTACACAACTTTCTTGAAGAGGGTTTCAAAGTCTTATCACCTGTTTCTTACTCCTGTCACTCACACTATACAATCGTGTCATTAGTGGAGTACATATTATAGATTGTTACTGTGTATTTATTTTTCTGTGAGTATTCCAAACCTCATCCAACCTCCTCATTCGCAACCCAAGCACTGCTCATGTCATCTGCAGTGTTGGGGTTCTTCTCTGGTTCCTTGTTTAGGTAGTACTTCCCCCTGACCCTTTCCTGTTTGTGAGGCCCAGTACTAAGGCTTTCAGAAGAAGTGGAATATGTGAGTTTGCCAGGGATGGATAGAGATCAGATAGAAAGAGGGAACTGTTGATACAAAATTAATTCAGGGCATTCTGGTGGGGACTTTAGATGTTATCTTTAATCTCTTCTTCCCTGTTGTTTTATAAACAGGTAGCCTTTTTGTCATCTAACTTATCTTTTTTACTTTATTTACCACCTCCTTTCCACTGTCTCTACTAGTAGAGCAAGTGAGGAAAAATTATTTGACTCAGGAATAATGAACTGACTGCTACTAAGTTGATTCTGACTCAAAATGACCTATTGAGCTTCTGAGGCTGTTCACCTTTACAGGAGGAGACAGCACATTTTCTTCCTTATGCCTTATGAATTCCAACTGTAAATTTTTCAGTGAACATCCCAATATATAATGGAATATGCTACCATTATTCCTTAAAAAGGAAGATAGGGATCCTTAGAAAGGAAGGTTGGCTTGTTGTATTCTAATCCCAGTTCACTCTTTACCCTCAAAGCCTATGCTGTTATTGTCAGCCGCCTTTGACTTAGGGAAACACTATATACAACAAGGTTAGACTGTTTTGATCTAGAGGTCTTTCACTGACTTAATTTTCATAACTAGACCACTGAAATCTGCATAGCACAATGTTGTTGTTGTCGTCATGAGCCAGCAAGTTATCTGCAACTCATAATGACACTGCACATTAGCTTTGAACTCTGTCTTATCCTGAACCAATCTCACTGTCTCCAATACATCTGCCCCTATTACTTCAGTCACTGTGTTAATTAATATCATCCAGAGTCGTCTTCTCCTGTGCTATTCCTTCCAAGAATGATGTTCCTCTCTAATGACTGCTTCCTCCTGGCTTATATGCTCAAAGTATGTGAGACAAAAGTTCAAAATCCTTGCCTCCAGAGGACAAGTTGGTTTCACCCTCTCCAAGACCTGCTTGTTCTCTTGGTGGTCCATGAAATATTCAATACTCTTCTCCACTACCACCATTCAAAGGCATGAATTCTTAACA
>NW_006400030.1:482768-518285 GCF_000299155.1 Elephantulus edwardii | reverse complement strand
GGGTTATCCTGGTGGAGGGTGGAGCTGGGAAGTAAGTGGGTCTAGGCTCTGGGCCCTTCTAGATTACATGTTGTAAATGATCACATCTTTTGTGAAGCCTTCAACGGAAAGATAGCCCCACCTCCTTTTAATTTCCACAGTATACCATCATATCCCAAGTAACTCCACAGGCTTTTGTGGGTATGCCTCTCTCCTCCAGGTCTGCAAGTTCCTTCAGGTGTGGGCTATTGTCTGCTTCTTTGCTTCTCCAGCTGCATTTACTGGCCCAAAGGGAAACTTTGTATATGCTTAGTGACTGCTGCCATTGCACCTTAAATGTTCTAGTTTCTTTTAAAGAGCCTTATGGTGAGCTTGAGCATAGTTGAGAGTGTGAGGATGGTGCAGGGTTGGACAAGGTTTTGCTTTGTTGTACATAGGGTCACTATGAGTAGAAGGCAACTTGACAGCACCTGACAATATAATGGTTGACTTCACAATGGGTTTTTCCTCACTCAGTTTTAGAACACTTATATTTTTATCCTGCACCAAGTTCTGTAATCATAAGATCCACATGGAAAGTTGTATATTTATTTATTCACTCTGAGTTTTCTTCTTTCCAGCATAAAGCATTTGTCCTTAATAAAAGTCTGTGTTTACTGGATGTATATGCTGATGACCCAGTAGACTTTCAGTGTGCCTCCTTCAGCCTTGCTGAGTTTTAACTCCCACTCCCTTTACCCCCTTTGACCGAAATAATTTTGGCTACTCTTCTTCAGCTCCATGGAGGACTGTAAAGCTTCAAAAAAGAGGAAATTTGAGATTCTTGTCTTCAAGGAACTTGCAGTACTATAAAAATACTCATTATTTGTGCGGTGGTATAAGCCTTGTAAAGGGGAATGTTGAGGAATAAGTCAAACATAATACCCACTAGCATGTAAAGATGGATATGCAATTTGACTGTAATTTATGATTTGACCACATGTGTGACAGGACAGATGACAATAGTTACTGCCAGCAACTACACATGTTATCATTCACACAACATTAATTTTTCTATCAGGTAGCTTTCCTACAGTTTTATCAGTTAGTTTTACTTAATTTTTACAACAAAACTGCAAATACTACTCTTGCCCTTTTTCATTTGAGGCTCATCAGCCTTAAGAAAGGTAATTAAGCAGGGTAAGTGCTTGTGACAAATAACAAGTGAGGTAAAGATTTGAACTCAGATCTGATTAAATGCAAAGCCAATTTTTCTATGATTAAATTATATACGTTTCACCCGGAAACTATAGTTTTAGTACTTTGGCAGTAAGTTTCAAAGGGCCCATTTTTCCTGGAAAATCTTTCTTTGCAGGGATGAGAGATTGAAAGAAGTGTTAAGATTGACAAAGAAAATTTGCTCAGCCTGCTTAAGGGTAACTGCCTGGTTTTGCTTGAGAGGTGTCTATTCTTCATATTATCTGAAAATAAGTTATATACTTTTGATGAAGCCAATTACTATTATTAAACTGGTATGTGTAGTACATATATAAACTTCCGTTTTTAATGGACTTCACTTGATTGTGCTTTTCAGGTATTGCATTTTCCAACAAATTGAAACTTTATATTAACCATACATTGACAAAATCTGTCAGCATTATCTTTCAAATAGTATACACTCACTTCATGTTTCTCTGTCACCTTTTGAGAATTCTTGTATTTTAAACTTTTCCACATTTAATAGACTCACTCACACATTGCTGTTAAGTCAGAACTAATTTATAGCTGATCTTCTCATGGGTTTTCAGAGGCTATAAACTGCATGGGTTTCCCATCTTTCTCTTAACGAGTATCTGGTGGCTTTGAAAGACCTGCTTTTGGGTTGGCAGAGCAAGTCCTTATGCACTAGGACACTTGAGCTACAAAAAACCAAACCCACTGCTGTTGAGTCAATTCCCACCCATAGCAGTTTTCTACTTGGAGTCTGAGGTGGTAAATCTTTACAGGTGAAGACTTCCTGTCTTTCTCTTGTAGACTAATTGGTGGATTCAAACTGCTGACCTTTCAAATTAACAATATGATGCCACTTGGGCTCCTTGTTAGACTACAGTATAGTGTAAACATAACTTTTATTTGTACTGAGAAGCTAAAAAAGGTGTTGGCTTGTACTTATTGCAGTATTTACTTTATTGTGGTGGTTTAGAAGTAGACCGTCAATATCACCAAGATATGTCTGGATTAAGTAATGTGGTGACTACAGGATGCAATTACATTTAGTAAGGGTGTATCAGTCAGGACATAGTAAGATATCTGAGTTTCACTATTACTGGTCAAAGTCCTTGCTGCACTGATTGTTAAATATTTTAAGTATTGCCTGTATACATGTGGATTTCACCTGTTGGTATGCACAGAAATCAGGCTGATTATGTATGTTGAAAGAGTTGTTGGGGAAGCTCAATATCAGCTGGGAAAACTAGGCCAGGTGCTGATTGTGGGACAGACTATCAATACTCATATGTAAGTTCAAACTAAAGCTAAAGAAGGTTGAATCAAATCTAGAGGAAGAAAAATTTGACCTTGAGTCTATCCCATCTGAATTTAAAAACCATATTAAGAACAGATTTGAGGCCTTGGCCAGTAATGAATGAAGATAAGATGAGCTGTGAGATATCAAGGATATCAGTCACAAAAATTATGAAAGGTCATTACAAAGACAGAGGAGAGAGAAAAGTCTGAGATGTATGTCAGAAAACTCTAAATATCACACTAGAGTTCCAATAAGCCAAAGCAAACGGAAGAAGGAAGAAAGTAAAGGAGTGAAGGGAAGGTTTCAAAGGGAAGCTCAGGAAGACAAAAGCAAAACATTATAATGAAATGTGCAAAGAGCTGGAGTCAGAAAATAAAAAGGGTTGAACTCATTCTGCATGTCATAAGCTGAAGGAACTGAAGAACAAATTCAAGCCTTGAGTTGGAATACTTAAGGATACTAGGTGGAGAATATTGAATGATCTAGGAAGACTTAAAATAAGATGAAAGGAGGATACAGAGCCACTGTACCAAAAAGAATTGGCTGAGACAGAAAAAATTAAAAAAACAACATATGATAAAAGGACAATGGTTATAAAGGAGGAAGTGCAGGCCACTTTGAAGGAATTGGCATGAAAGGTCCCAGGAATTGATGGAATACCAATTGCCATATTTTAACATGCAGATCCTGCCCTGGATGTGCTCCCCAAGTTGTGTCAAGAACTCTGCAGGACAACTCCCTGGCCAACTGACTGGTAGAGATCCATATTTATTCCTATTCCAAAAAAAGGTGATCCAACAGAGTGTGGAAATTATCAAACAATATCAAAACCAAGCAAAATCCTGTTGAAGAATATTCAAGAACTACTGGAACAGAGGACTGACAGAAATATAAGCTGTTTAGAAGTGGTCATGGCATTAGAGACATCACCAATGTCAGATGGATCTTGGCTGAAAGCAAAGAGCACCAGGGGAATATTTTTTTGTGTTTCATTGACTATGCAAAGGTACTTGACTATGGGTCACAACAAATTGTGGCTAACCTTGAGGAGAATGGGAATCCAAGAACACTTGATTGTGCTCCTGCAAAAACTATACTTGGACCAGGATGCAGTCCTCAGAACAGAGCAAGGAAACTGCATGGTTCAAAATCAGAAAAGGTGTATGTACATCAGGGATGCGTCCTGTCTCCATATCTTTTCAGTCTATATGCTTAACAGATCATTCAAGCGGCTGGGCTTTATGAGGAGGAATATGAAATCAGAATTGGAGGAAGACTTGTCAACACCCTGCAATATGCAGATGATACAACCTTGCCTGATGAAACTGAGGTGGACTTGAAGTACTTGCTGCAGAAAGTTAAGGACTGTAGTCTTCAAATGGATTGAAGCTCAATATCAAGGAGACAAAGATTCTCATCAAAGGGACAATTGGTAGCACTATGGTCAATGGAGAAAAGATTGAAATTGTTGACAAGTTTAGCTTGCTCAGCTCCACAATCAACATTCTTGGAACCAGAAGTTGACAAATCAAAAGATGAATTGCACTGGGAAAATATGAGGTCAGGGACCTCTCCAGAGTGCTGAGAAACAACTATGTCAGTCTAAAGATTAATGTACACCTGATCCAGGTCATGATCTTCACAATTAATTTGCTATACAGCAGAGATCTGGATGACTAAGGATGATAGAAGAATTGTTCCCTTTGAGTTGAGGTGCTGGGAAAAAAGTATTGAACATACCCTGAACAGCCAAGAGAACAAACAAGTCTGTCTTGGAGAAGGTGATTCTGAAGCTAGGATTTTTAAGTTCTGTCTCTCGTACTGTGAGCACGTGGCCAGGAAGGAACAATCCTTGGAGGACATTATGCTTGGAAGGGTGGAGGGACAGCACAGGAAGGGAAGAGCCCAGATTGACACAGTAATTGGGGTATTGAGGGTAGGTGTGCTGGAATCAGTGAGATAGAGTAGGCTTTAGAGCTGTTGTACATAGGGTTGTGTACGTGTTGTTGTTGTGTGCCGTCAAGTCTAAACTGACCTATAGATGACCCTCCAGGGGATTTTCAGAGGCAGAAAATCACACAGGAGGAGATTGCCCATCCTTCTCTTAAAGTGCAGCTGGTGGATTCAAAGCATATGCCACTAAATTGCAGTGCAGCTTCTTACCACTAGGCCACCAGAGTTCCCTTGTTTTAGCCATAATCTCCATTATCAAGGAAATAACAGTCTTCAGTGCGAGAAGTAGAATACATACAACTTTGTGTAGTGACAGAATGAGATAAACCCCTCTCTGTTTCAAACTGTTTTACTTTACTTTTTTCCTAGCACTAATTTAGCACTGAATGTATTTCCTGTTTGTTTAAATAAAACAGTCCTATTATTGACTGTGCTACTCTCAGCATCTAGAACACTATTGAATGAATGGATAGACATAGACGGTGGCCAGTTGAATCAGTGGACATGTGCTGGAGTGGTCAGAGTGAATTTTATGGAGGAGGAGAGATGTAGCAGAATCTGGAAGTAAGATATAGGCTTTAGGGAGAAGAGGGCCAGGTATAAGGAACTGTGTGGAGTTGAAAGAACACAATTCATCTTTAGGATTTATGAGTAAGCAACTTTGGATGCAACAAAGTGGGACCCTGAAACAACTAAGTTATAGCAAGTGATAATACCCAATTGGTAAGAACACCTCGGAGCCTTTAATTTGACAACTGTTTGAGACCTTGCTGAGATCTCATTCTGGGAAGGTGGAGAGTCAGAGAAAGAGTTAGATGGACACAATGTCTGTAACAATAGGCTTGAGCATATCAGAGGTCATGAGGGAGAGTCAGAGCAAGGTTCTGAGCAGTTACTCAGTCAGTCACTATGAGTTGTAGTTGACTAGGCAGCACCTAGTCATCACAACTAAAGCCTTGAGAAAGTGAATCTGTAATGATCAACACGGAAATGCCCTCTCCTTGCTCCCTGCATACAGAAACAACAGGAATTGAAGCATAACTGTTAGGAAACAACAAATGGAAATTACAAATCTTTTTGAATTGATTCTTAGAAAAGGAATATAAAAAAAAAAGAAAAGGAATATCATCCACGAGAAATGTACAAAGGGTTAACACAGACTGAGATTTCAAATGTTGAGTTTACTTAGTAGAGTGAGGTTCTGCTTTTTTTTTTTTTTTGCTGACCTCCATTGGTGTATCATGACTTTATTCACTGTAAATTGATCAAAAGCCAAACACATGCACACATCATTGTGCACTTGTGCAAGTACATGAGTGTGCACACATACGTGGTATTCATATATGTGCAGAGAGGAACAAACATACTTACGCTTCCAGGCACACAACTTCTTTCAGCCTAGCTTCTATTTCCTCTCATCTGGCAGCTTTCAGAATAATCTCACCCACCTGTTAAATCAGAGAACGTCAAGTTTAATTTATAACAGTGAATAGAAACAGGATGCTACAGAAAGCATTTTAATTAAAATCCTTTAATTGGATACATGCTTCTTGTGAAAAGGGAGCTGCAGAGAGGGCCTCTTTGTCGACACCTTTCACTCCAGTTGCCAGAGATTGTTGTAAGAATAGTCTTGCAATGTGAACCAGCCTTTTGGGGGTGGGAGTCAGGGCAGATGGTGGAAGTGGGGGTGGAAGCTGAGAAAGGGAAAATAGGGGCAACAGAGGAAAGACAAAGAGGGCGAATGGCCAGGGATCTTGTGCAGAAACACACTTTGGTGTTTTCTGGAGACAGCACTGCCGAAACCTATTGGTAGCCTTTCAAGTTGGTTTCTCCTTAATCCTTTCATCATCCTTAGGATGGGATAGTCTCCAGGGGAAATCTACAAATACCTCTGACTTCAAGCCCTGGCTTAGGAAATCTTGACAGTATAGGTCAATTGGTGAGTGTGAGAGGTGGGGAGATGACAGCGTGGGGCTGGGGAAGCCCAGCCTTTGCACCTGGGCTTCCTTAAGTGACAGCACTTAGCAGTCTCAAGCCCACACTGCAGGAAAGAAAGTGTTGGGCTCAATTAGAGCCCCCTTTAAGGAAGGGACTGTATACTAAAGTGGGGGGCCCAGCCTGGAAACCATCCCAAGAGCTCATGTGAGGTGACAGCAATTGAGAATACTAACAAAACAGAAAGGAATGGAAGTATGGAAGTATTTTACCGGATACAGTCAAAATAGCTGGGAGAAGTTGAAACTGGAAGTAGTTTCAGGGCCAAGTAAGTTTCCAAGGAAACAGAGACCCTAAACTGAGCTCATGGAAGGTGGGAGGCAGGTAGTGGTGATGACTGGGTATTTTCCTTTTTGATTTTGCCTCCACGTGGTGTGGCAGAAGCTGCTCTGCAAGAAAGTTCACCTTTAAAGACACTCATAAGCAGTCCTATGTTCTGTACAATGCTATGTTCAGAGAATAGACACATTTAGGGAGATTTTTAACTGATATTAAGTTATTGTTATTATTAAACTCTTGGAGACCCTGGTTGCCACACAATCAATGGTAGATTGCTTTCTTTGTTCACAATTATTGGCTCCTCCCAGTGCTGAGTTGGTTGCACTGACGTTATTTCTCCTCAGTAATTTGGAAAGGTCCCTCACTTTAGATTTTATCATTGTAATGTCTCCTGATCTCCTGCTGCTAGTACCAAGTGTATTGACTGTGGATCCAATTAAGATGAATTCATTGACAGTTTCAGTGTTTTCTCCATCTATCATCTACTGGGCCAGTGGTAAGGCCATATAACTTATGTTGGTCAATGAGTGTGAGGGTAACTTGAGAAGACAAAGCAAAGTGTTATGATGAAATATGCAGAGATTTAGAAGAATAGGAAAAGAGAAAAAAAAGAACTTACTTTGCATTTCTCAAGTAAAAAGAATTAAAACAGAAATCCAAACCTTAAGATGTACTACTTAGAGATTTTTGCTATGGGTAAAACTTAGGAAGCATCAAAAGAAGATGAAGGGAACACAGAATCACTTTTTACCAAAGAATTTGAAGAATATACCATAGACTACTAGAAGAACAATCAAACAGAGTGCTCCTTTTGAAGTGGATGGAGACACTTTATTCCATACAGTTTAGGCATGTTTTCAGGAAAGGCCAATGCATGGAGAATGACATCATGTTCGGAAATGTCAAGAGTCAGTAAAAGAGAGGAAGATTGTTAAGGAGACGATTGATGTAGTAACTACAACAATGAGTATAAATAAATGTACACAGTTTATGATAATGGTGCAAGATTGGGTGAGTAGGCTTTAATTCTTTGTACTCGTACACTGGGTCATAACGGTTTGGAACCAGCTCTATAACATCTAACAACATTGAAAATCAGAGAAGAGGTTCTTTTCCTCTTTGGTTCTTTTAAAATTCACTTTAGAAAATTTATAATTTAAAAATCTTATTCAATATCTTTGCAAAGTATATGCATCTAAAGTAATAATGCAAGGACCTGAGAACCCACATACTTTGGATATGTTGCTATGAAACGTTATTCCTTGGAGATTGATGTCATGCTTGGGAAGGTGAGGGTTGGTGAGAGAGAGGAATAACTTCAACAAGGTGGATTGATAAAGTGACTGTAGTGACGGTCTTGAAGGTGCTGGAAATTGTGGGGATGGCATAGACAGGGTTCAGATCTGTTGTTCATAAAGTTGCTATGAGTCATACTCAACATGACCGCACCTAACAACAAAAGCAACAACAAGAATCGTTCCCTATGCCCATTTTACTGAAAGAATGTTAGGTTATCTCATCTATTCCACTACTAAAATACTAGAAAATGAGAAGTTTTATTTGAAAGTGTAAAGAAAATCACCTTTATACTTTTACCCAATCAGGCATATAGAGGGTAAAATGTCTTTTTGCCTTTGTAATCTCTTTAGCAGATTATCTGTTACAAATAATATTTTGATTTAATGATTTTTTTCAGTAATAAAACTTTTTTCTTGTCTTTTTTTAATAAAATTGTTTTCTGGTTTTGTAGTAGATTTTATTTTTAATCGTATTTCTTCAGAACACCCTTCAAAATTCTGAAGAGGAAAAACGTCCACCTAGAATTCTTTCCCTAACAAACGTTTATTATTCACATATAAGAATAAAACAAAAGTATAAGCCTCCTCATGATTTTGAGGTTTGTTATCATCCTGGTTCATATTTCATGATAGAGGGATAGGGGAAATAGAAAGCATAATTGAAGTCCTGAAGAACTTTCTTTAAAAAAAGGTTTTTACACTAGTTTATTTACAAAATTCAAATCTATTGTTTCGGAGAACAGATTCTTTTAATTTCCCTCACCCCCTCACCCATCAAATTGTAAAACTCCATGATTAATTCCCCCTACCTCTCTAACATTTTTATACAACATTTTTATCTGTGTGGGACTGAGTTAGTTTACTCAGCATAACACTCTCCAGTCCCTCCCAAGTTAGGTAATAATTTACAAAGTTATTGCTTCTGCGTGCTGCATAGTATTCCATTGTGTGAATGTACCATAATTTCTCAATCCATTCATTTGTGGTTGGACATTCGGGCTGTTTCCATGTTCTTGCAATGGTGAATAATGCTCCTATGAACATTGGTGTGCAAATCTCAGTTTGTGCCTCAGTTCTCACATTCTCAGGGTATATTCCAAGTAGTGGAATAGCTGGGTTATATGGAATTTCTATGTTCAGCTTTTTGAGGAAGCACCAAACTTCCTTCCATAATGGTTGCACCATTTACAATTCCACCAACAATGTAAAGAGTTCCTTTCTCGCCACATCTTCTCCAACGTCTTTTACTTGCTGCCCTGATAAACTTTGCCACTGTTACTGGAGTGAGATGGTAACTCACTGTGGTTTTGATTTGCAATCTGTTATTGCCAGTGATTTGGAACATTTCTTCATGTGTCTGTCTGCCGTTTGAATATTGTCCTCTGTGAAAATTTTTTTCATGTCTTCTGCCCATTTTGTATTTGGGTTATCAGGTTTTTTTTTCTTGTGGAGGCCCAGAAGTATTCTGTAAACTTTTGTTATAAGACTCTTGTCTGAGACTATATTACTAAATGTTTTTTTCCCAGTCTGTAGGTTTTCTTTTCACCCTGTTGGAGAAAGTTTTTGATGCACACATGGATTTAATTTTAGAAGGTCGCATGCATCAATTTTATCCTCTTTCGATTGTGCATTTCTGGTTGCATTTGGCAGTCTCTTTATACATTGGACTAAGCTTGACCCCAATTTGTCTCTTATGAACATTATGAACCTTTGGTTTTGGGGTTTACTCTCAGGTCTCTAATCCACCTTGAGTTGATTTTTTGTTTATGGTGTGAGATGTGGATCCTGTTTCAGCTTTCTACAGGTGGAAGTCCAGTTTTGCCGCACTATTTGTTAAAGAGGTTATCATTTCCCCATTTTATAGCATTGATTTCCTTATCAAATATCAGTTGAACATAGACAGTTGGGTCTATTTCTGGGTCCTCAATTCTTTTCCATTGGTCTATGTGCCTGTTATTGTACCAGCACAATGCTGTTTTGGTTACTACTGCTGTGCAGTGGGTTTTGAGGTCAGGGGGTGTTATGCCTCCAGCCTAATTTTTGTTTCTCAGAAATGTTTTGCTTATTTGGAGTCTATTGCCTCTCCAAATAAATTTGACAATTTCCCTTTCAATCTCCTTGACAAATGAATTTGGTATTTGGATTGGGATTGCATTGAACATGTAAATTGCATTTGGTAGGATTGTCATTTTCACAATATTGAGTCTTTCTATCCATGATCGTGGTGCATTTTTTTATTTAGTTAGGGTTTTTATTGTGTCTTGCAGAAATATTCTGTAGTTTTCTTTGTATAGATCTTTTGTGTCTCTAGTTAGGTTCACTCCCAACTATCTCAATTTGTGGTTGGCTTTTTTAAATGGTATTACTTTCTTGATTTCCTTCTGTGAGTCTGGATATTGATGTTATATCCCGCCACTCTACTATACTAGTCTATTAACTCTAACAGTTTTTTAGTTGCGTTTTGGGATTTTCTGTGTATACTATCATATCATTTGCATATAGCAATAGTTCAACCACCTCTTTACTGATCTGGATGCCTTTTATTTTCTTGTCTTGTTGTATTACCTTAGCAAGCACTTCCAATACAATATTGAAAAGAAGTGTTGACAGTGGGCATCCTTGTCTTGTCCATGTTTGCAAGGAAAATGTTTTTAGTCTAGCTCCATTGAGAATGATGTTGGCTCTTGGTTTTGCATATATACTTTTCACTATGTTGAGGAAATTCCCTTCTCTTCCAATTTTTCTGAGTGTCTTTATCAGGAAGGGGTGTTGGATTTTGTCAAATGCCTTTTCTGCATCAATTTCTAAGATCATTAGTTCTTGTTATTTACTTTGTTAATATGGTGAATTATATTGGTTGTTAAACCATCCTTCCATACCTGTTATATATCCCACTTGGTCATAGTGAATTATTTTTTTTTATGTGCTTTTGGATTCTATTGGCTATGGCATTGTTATGGATTTTTGCATTTACATTCATGAGAGATAATTGGGTCTGTAGTTTTCTTTCTTGGCAATATCTTTGCCTGATTTTGATATTAGGGTTATGCTTGCTTCATAGAATGCCTCTGAAATTTTTCCTTCTTTTTAAATATTTTTTTGAAATAATTTAAGTAGCATTTGTGCTAAATCCTCTCTGAATGTTTGGTAGAACTGAGCTGTGAAGCCATCTGGTCCAGGATTTTTCTTATAGGGAAGGACATGTGTTTCAAGGAATTTTTCATTTCTTCTAGGTTTTCAAATTTATCAGAGTGTAGTTTTTCGTAGCATTCTGATACTATCAATTTCACTTCCTCTGCTTTTATTGTGATGTCACCTTTTAGTGAGTTATCTATGCCTTTTCTTTTCTTTCTTTTTTTTTTTTCTCCTTTTGTTAAATTTGCCTGTGGTTTGTCAATTTTGTTGACCCTTTCAAAAAACCAGCTCCTGGTCTTATTGTTTCAACTGTTTTTCTGTTTTCTATCTCATTGATTTCAGTCCTTATAATGTATTTTCTTCTAGAGGTTCTAGGATTAGATTATTGGTCTTCTACTATTTACTGAAGGTGTTGAGTTATATCATTGATTCTTCTTGCTTCATTTTTTATCTGTGTGCCTATTGCTAGGAACTGCTCCATGAGGACTGCCTTAGCTGTGTCTCTGAGATTTTGATAAGTTGTCTTTTTATTATCATTTGTTTCAAAAAACTTTTTAAATGCCATTCTTTATTTCTTTTATAACCCAATCAAGTTATAGCAGTGATTTATTTAGTTTCTACATGAGTAGTTTTGTAAGCTTTACTCTTCTGTGGTTCATTTCTAGTTGTATGGCATTATGGTCTGAGAAGATACTTTGTATTATTTCAATGTTTTTTAATTTGTCCAGGCTTACTTTGTGTCCTAATATATGATTGATTATGGAGAAAGTGCCATGTACACTTGAGAAGAAAGTGAATTGAGTTTTAGTTGGGTTCACTAATCTGAATACATCTACAAGTTCAAGTTGGCTGATTGTGTAGTTTAGATCTTCTGTATCTTTGTTTAGTTTCTTTTGAGTTGACCCATCCTTTAGTGATAGTTGTATGTTGAAATCTCCTACCACTATTGTGGTGCTGTCTACTTCTCTCTGCAATTATGTTAACCATTGATTTATGTATTTTGCAGGTCTTTCATTTGCTGCATAAATGTTGACCAAGGTTATGTCTTCTTGATCTATTGTGCCTTTAATCAGTATGTAATTCCCTTCATTATCTTCAATGCTGGCTTTCATTCTGGAATCTATTTTATTGTATTGCCACTCTTGCTTTTTTGAGGTTGCTATTTGCTTTTTATATTTTTTCCAGCCTTTGATTTTAATTTTGTCTTTATCTTTCTTTTTTAGATATGTCTCTTATAGACAACATATTGATGAACTTTGTTTTTTGATCCATTCTGCTATTCTATTTCTCTTAATTAGTGCATTTAGCCCATTCACATTAAGTGTGATTATTTTCAGGCCAAGTTTTATTTTTGCCATGTTTCTTTGTTGTTGTTGTTGTTGTTTCTGGTTACTATGGTGCATGCACTTTCCTTTTGTGTCTCTGTATGAAATTTTCACTAAAAATATCTTGTAGTATTGGTCTTGTTTTCACAAATTCTTTAAGGTCCTTCTTTTTTGCAAAGAATCTAATTTCCTCTTCAAATTTGATAGAGAGCTTTGCTGCATATAGAATCCTTGGCTGGCAATTGTTATTTTTCATTTTATCATTGTCTTCTAGCTCACATGGTTTCTGCTGAGAAATCAGAACTTAATCCAATTGTTTCCCTTTTGTAGGTAACTTTGTTTTTCTCATGCTGCTTTTAGAATTCTGTCCATATCTTTTAATTTGAAAAATTTGACTATGATATGTCTTGGTGTTTTTCTTTTTGGGTCTAGTCTATTTGGTGTTCACTGTGCTTCTTGAATGTGGATTTCCCCACTCTTCAAAATGCCTCAGAAATTTTCTTCTAGTACTTCTCCAATCTTCTCAGTGATATCCCTGTCACTCCTGTGTTATGGAATTCCAATAATATGTATGTTATTCCTTTTGATGTCATCCCACATAATTCTAATGTTTTCCTCATTTTCTGTATGTCTCCTCTCTGATTTGACTTCCAGTATATTTTTCAGAGGCTCTTGTCTTCTAGCTCACGGACCACTGAGTCATCTCTTCAGTTGTATTTAATTATTAATTAAGTACTATCAATGTGTTTATCACTTCTGCCATTTCAGTCTTAATATTCTGGATTGCATTTTCATACCTTTCTGTTATTTCCATTACTGTGTTGACTATACCCTCTCTGTCTTATAATATTTTTTTAATTTCTTGCACTTTTTAGTGTATCAAGTTTTTTCTTTCATCTTTTGCATTTCCATCCATATATGTTCTAGTTTCTCCTCATCAATATGTTTCTCCTGGACTGTTGTCTCTGAAGTATTTAATCTCTTATTGACTTCCATTGTTTCTTCCCACATCTGTATCTTTTCCCATGTTGTTGTTATGTGCCGTCGAGTCACTTGCGACTCATAGTGACCCTATATACAACAGCCCTAAACCCTGCTCTATCCTGTGCCAATCGCACTGCCTCTGACACACCCATCCCGATTGCCCCAGTCACTGAATCAATCCACCTCACAGAGGGTCTTCCCCTCCTGCGCTGTCCCTCCACCCTCCCAAGCATGATGTCCTCTCCAAGGAGCTGTCCCTCCTTACAACATGTCTAAAGTATGTCAGACAAAGCCCCAGAATCCTTGCCTCCAAGGAGTAGCCTGGTTTAACCCTCTCCAGGTTGAATCTGTTTGTTCTCTTGGCAGTCCAACACCACAGCTCAAAGACATTAATTCTCCTTCTATCCTTCCTAGTCATTGTCCAACTCTCTGATACATACTCTACATCAACATATTTATTCTGTTTCTCTCTATTTGGGGTATTCATTGGGCCTGCTTTTTTGGGAGAAGCATTATGTTGGTTTTTTTTTATGATGGCTGATGTGGATTCCTGCTTTCTTGACATTATGAGAGTCTTAATAGATGTTAGGCTGGTATAACTATAAAATTACCCAAAGTACAGCGATTTTGTTTTGTGACCTGGGCGTGACAGCAGTTTCCCCCAAAAGTTCCTGAATGACAAAGGAAGAAGCCTGTTGTTCCTTTCCGGAAGTGGCTTTTCGCCTCCGTTGAGGTGCCCAGAACCTCCCTGTTACTTGAGTTAAGGGGTCCTGCATGGTCAAACAAGATAGTGTCCCCCCAAATAACTGTGGGGGCAGTTCTGACAGCACAGGCTTTGTGCTGTGCAGCCCTGCTTTGTGCCACTCAGTGCCCTGAAGAACTTTTAAAAATAAATAATGAAATGTTTATACATTCATTTACTGTATTTCAAGTTATTTATGGCAAGAAATGGAGATAAGGACTCAAGGTTTTTGATTAACTGAAGAAGGAAAATTGACAATTAACGTGGTAGCTTAATAATTAGAATCTGAGTCTTTAGGCTTCAGGATTTTCTTGTTAAAGAAGAGACTTAAGAGGAAGACTTGGCCACCTCTTGAACTTGGAGGAAGCTCCCTTAAAAATGGTTCTGAAGTCATTTGAGGTAGCATCAAGCTCTTCATCTTCCAACAAGTAGGGTTAGTGAGAAAACTTTTACTGTTGTCTTGTCTCAGCAAGTAAGCAAGAACTGTGGGATTATATATGATTTCTTCACCTTGACTTCACGAAGATTAGGTACTTTCAGGTTTACTCAAGATTACTATATTTTGTTGAGAATTAAGGAAATTATTATATTTATGTATGAAAACCAATTTGTAGTCATTGCAATTGTTAGTATGTTTTTTTGATAATTAAAGAAAATGTGTGATATACTTTTGTCCTCGACTGATCACAGAAATTTGATTAATGTATCACAGAGGTTGTTAAAGATATACTTCACATATCTCTCACAATTCTCTCTCTGATTTTGAGAGTTAGAACAAGTCTAACTATTTGTAGTTTCAAATGACTTACAGGTAATAGTTAAAAAGCTTCTTAGCAGTCTGCAGGTTCGTATGCTTAAGTGCAGAAATTCTATGCTTATAACTTCATATTATAAATGACCTACACATAGGTGTTTAAAAGCATTATAAAAACATTGTATCAATATAAATATTATAGTAGCATGAATGCTAGTGAATTATACATAGTTAATTTGAAAGCATTATAAAAAGCACAGAGAACAGCTGTGGACTCAAGGAAAAGATGAGCTAGAATGCCAAATCCTGCATAAAACTAGTAGGACTCTGGGAGAGTAGAGGTGAGGAGATGGCCTAGAATGTGACATAAATATATACAAATGACAGAAAGTATGGACGAGAGATTTAAAAACACAGAAATTAGAAATAAAAGGCCCCAGATATGACTGATACAAAAAGAGTCACAAAAAGAGAAAATGGATAGAATCATGACATGTTAGCACTTAAAGAGACATAATAGCTGAAATTTTTTTCATAATGAAAATTCCAGATGTGAACATCTGGTCTGAGGAAACAAGGTAAGATTAGAACAAAACAAAAATACATATTTTGTAGGAAAACTATTTCAAACAGTAAGGTAAATATAGAAATGCGAAAAGAGACAAAAGAGAGTTGGCTAAAAGAAAGCAGACGAAACAAATATATCTTTAAAAATAAATAAAATAAAGTCTATGAAAGATGAGGAAGAAACCAGAAATCTGTCAGGCTAGAGTTCTGGTTCTATTACAGTGTCAGTATCAACTGTCTATACATTTCATAGAAACTAGATCTAAGGAGTATATTGCAGGGTAGGATGAAGAAGAAACACTTTAGGTGTGAAAAGTAACATTCCACGAAAGCATCAGCCATCATATAAATTAAAAACATAAATCTAAGCAATTTCTAATTGTACAAAAAAGAAATAGAATATGTGAGAATTATCATAGTTAAAGTACTTTCTTTGATGGTTTAGTTGTCTCTGACTCAGAGTGACCTTGTGTACAAAAGAATAAAATGTTACTAGTCTAATGCTATCTTCCCTTTAGTATGCTTAAATTTACTATTATGGTCCCTGCATATTTTGAGTGCCTCCAAACGAGGCCATTTGTCTTCCAGGGCAGTGTACTGTTGTGATCCATAGACATTTTATTGACTAATTTTTAGAAGTGTACTGCTAGATCTTTCTTCCTAGTCTTTCTTAATCTGGAAATTTCACTGACAACTTTTAGGTAACTGATGGTACCTAACAACAAGAATTACCACTGAAAACCATTCTTTATGAGTAAGCAAAGTATTGGAGGCAGAGGTTCCATTACAAACATAGGTCACTGTAATGGGAAAACATATAAGTGGGTGGTAGTCCGATATCATATATTATCTGGAGTACAAACACATTGATTGATTTGAGATATTTAAAAATATACTTATTTTATATTGTTTTGTTTACAATGTTCATATACATTGTGTTTCATACAATCCTTCCCATTCATTACATTTTATAAAATTAATCATCATTGAACTATTTTAGATTTTTTAAATATCAAACATACATTTTAGAAATAGAAGGCAACCAATAAAAAGATAGAAATACAAGCTTTAAGTTCACAAGTAAAAGAGTTATAAAGAGATGCAAATCCAAATCAATATATATTTAATGAAAGCTTTATGGAATAGGATATATATGAACTATGGATTAGTGATTATTTCCCCAAAAATATTGTTGTTGGTGTGTGCTATTGAAGTGAAATCAATCTATAACTGACCTTCCAGTGAATTTTGAAAAACAATAAATTGTACTTGAGGAAATTGCCTATTTTTCCCCATTTTGAGCAGCTGGTGGATTCAAACTGTGTGCTTTTGAGATTGCTGAGAAGCTTCTTTCTCCTAAGCCACCAATAGGAATAGAAAAAAGGGAAAGGACAATCATCAGAGCGATCATCAATCATATTTTTCAAGTTATATTAAATTTTTATGTTGTTCCTTTTCTGGATTTTCAGTCATATCTAAGTTATTCCTCTTGATACGTATAATTCTTAGGCTCCTTTGTTTTTCTTTCAGCTTTTTTTTTTAAATTCCTCTACCTGATTAATATTGAAGTATTTGTCTTTTGTTTCACTAATTCAAATGTTACAAAAAGGAACCATACTGCATAATAAAGTAGGATTCATACAAAGCCTTCAAGAATGACCCAACATAAGTAAAACAATCAGTGTAATCCAACAAGTAAAGAAAAAAGAAAACCAATCACACAGTCATATAAAGCAGAAAAGGTATTTAACAAAATTCACTACCTGCCACTCAAAAATAGAAGAAAGGAAATTTTGAAATATAATAAACAGCATATATAAACAAATAATGGTCGACATTAGATTCAATGGAGAGAGATTAAGGACATTTGTCTTGCAAACAAGAAGTAGACAATGATGCTTTCTACTCTCACCCCTACTCATTAGTGCATTGGGAGTGCTAGCCATAGACATAAAGCAATAATAAACAAAAAGTTTTCTAAATTAGCAAAGAGGATGTAAAAATATGTATCTTGCAGCTCATATGATCCTATCTATACAAAACTCTAAAGACTAAGAAAGAAAATGATTGGATCTAGAGGAACAATTCTGCAAAATGAGAGGGTACAAGATCAACACACAAAACTAATTTTTTTTTTCCCTCCACAATACCAAAGAGAATAAAAAAAAAAAAATACTTGCTCAAAAATGTACTGCTACGTGGCAAAAAGGAGCAGTGCTTTACCATAGTACTTTGTGTGTGTGTGTGTGGGGTCACTGCTGTTTCACTACACCACACATAATCTCTTAAGCTTATGGGGAAGGGAGCAGGACAGCTGCAGCAGCTCAAGTGAGATGGCAAAACCAGTTCTGGAAGGGAGAAACAGGCTTCCCGGTTTCCTGATCAGGTACTTTGGGTGAATCACTCCTGTTAGGCAGAAAGATACAGATCCTTCACAAAACATTGCCATACTCTGGAGCACTATATAGTTACAACAACCTAACATCTACCAAGAAAAGACTCACATAATGTCAAAAAAGTAGCAAACTGCTTCAGTTATAGTGAAAAACAAACAAACAAAAAAAACCCTTTCTCCTAAAAAAGCAGACCCAAAGAATACTCCAGATAGAGAGAACCAGAAGAAATTTGTTGATGTGGAGTTATTTGAACAGATACAGAAGAAGATGCAAACGATGGAAGAAGCAATAAGAAAGCAAATGCAACTGAGATTAAAAGTCCTGAAGAATATATTGATGAGGAGCAACTTGAATGGCTATGGAAGAAAATGCAAAAGATGGAAGAAAGAATTGATAGTAGAGATAAAGAGGTACAAGAACTTAAAAAATTATCGTGAGATAGGGAGGGTGCAGTCAACTCTGTACTGGAAATAACAGAAAAGCATGAAAATGCAATCCAGAATATTAAGACTGAAATGCCAGAAGTGTCCAATAAGTTGGTAGTACAAAAAAGTAGAACCTAAGAGATGGAACAGTGAGTCAATGATCTGGAAGACAAGAGCCTCACTGAAAACACACTAGAAGGAAAATCAGAGATGAGACATGATGAATATAAAGAAAATATTAGAATCGTGGGATGACATCAAGTGGAATAACATACATATGACTGGAATTCCAGAACAGGAGAGTGACAGGCAAATCACTGAGAAAATAGTGGAAGAAGTACTAGAAGAAAACTTCCCAGGTAGTTTGAAGAAGGGGGAAATCCATATTCAAGAAGCACAGTGAACGCCATATAGATTATACCTAAAAAGAAAACCATCGAGACATATCATAGTCAAATTCTGCAAATTAAAAAGATAAGGATAGACTTCTAAAAGAAACATGGGGGGGGGGAAACCAAAGAGTTACCTACAAGGAGGAAAATATTATCTTAAGTTCTGATTTTCTCAGTAGAAACCATGCAGGCTAGAAGACAGTAAGATGGCATATACAGAAAATAAAAAAAAACAAAACCCAAAAAAACAAAACAAAAAAAAACTCCAAACCAAAAATAATTGATAGGCAAAGATTCTATACCAAACAAAGCTCTCTAGCATATTTGATGGAGAAATTAAATATTTTATAGAGAAGGAAATTAAGGAATTTGTGAAAACAAGACAAAAACTACAAGAAATATTAAGTCCTTCACACAGAGACCACAAAAGAAAGTGCATGGACTATAATAACCAGAAACAACAGAAAAAGAAACATGACAAAATGGCAAAGGTAAAAAACGGCCTCACAATAATAATATTTAATATAACTGGACTAAAGGCACCAATCAAGAGAAAAAGAACAGCAGAATGAATACAAAACAAAAATGCATCAATATATTGCCTACAAAAGACATATCTAAAAAATGGACAGAAAGAAAGACTCAAACTCAAAGCCTGGAAAAAAAAATATACCAAGCAGATGGAAACCTCAGAAAAAGCAGGAGTGGTAATGCTAATTTCTGATAAAGTAGATTTCAGAATGAAAACCACCATCAAAGATAAAGAAGGGCATTACATACTAGTTAAAGGCACAGTAGATCAAGAAGACATAAACTTGGTCAATATTTATGCAGCAAATGATAGACCTGCAAAATATATAAAACAGCGATTATCAGAATTGAAGAAAGAAATAGACAGCATCACAATAGTGGTAAGAGATTTCAATACACTACTATCACCCAAGAATAGGCCAACTCAAAAGAAACTCAGCAATGATGCAGAAGATCTAATCTATGCAATCAGCCAACTCGACCTTGTGGATGTATTCAGGGTACTACACCCAACTAAAACTCAATTCACTTTCTCCTCAAGTGCACATGTTATATTCTCCAGAAGCAATAACATATTAGGACACAAAGCAAAATTCAACAAATTAAAAAACACTGAAATAATACAAAGGGTCCTCTCAGATTACAATGCCATAAAACTAAAACTTACCCACAGGAGGATATAAGGCTGACAAATCCGTGCATGTGGAAGCTAAATAGCTCTCTGCTAGAACATAATTTGGTTAGAAAAGAAATAAAGAATGAAATAATAAAGTTTCTTGAAACACGTGAAAATACAACATACCAAAAACCTCTGGGATGTAACTAAGACAGTCCTCATGGGGCAATTCCTAGCAATATGCATAAAAAGGAAGAAAGAGGAAAAACCAGTGATCTAACTCAACACCTTCATCAAAGAAACAAAGAACAACAATCCAATCCTATGGCCTCTAGAAGAAAAGAAATTATCAGGACAAGAGCTGAGATCAATAAGATAGAAAATAAAACAATTGAAACCATCAGTAAGACCAGGTGCTGGTTTTCAAAAGGGTCAATAAAATTGACAGACCACTGCAAACTTAACAAAAGGGGGAAAAAAGACACAGATAACTCTATTAAACAATGATAGAGGTGACATCACAACAGAATGAGATAAAATTAAATCGATATCAGAATACTATGAAAAGCTATAGTCAGATAAATTTGAAAACCTAGAGGAAATGGACAAATTCCTTGAAACTCATGCCCTAGCCAGATTGACAAGGCCAGATACAGAACACTTAAACCAACCCATCATGAATGAAGAAATTAAAAAGGTCATAAAAAGACTTCCCCATAAGAAAAGGTCTGGATCAGATGGCTTTATAGCTGAATTCTACCAACCATTCAGAGAACTATCACTAATTCTGCTTTAGCTATTTAAAAAAATTGAAAAAGAAGGAATACTCCAGAGTCATTCTACAAAGGAAGCATAACTCTAGTACCAGAACCAGGCAAAGATATGAGCAAGAAAGAAAACTACAGACCAATATGTCTCATGAATATAGATGCAAAAATCCTTGACAAAGTCATAGCCAATAGAATCCAAAAGCATATTAAAAAAAATTCACAATGACCAAGTGGGATACATAATAGGTATGCAAGGATGATGGTTCAACATAAGAAAAATAATTCACATAATTCACCATATTAACAAAGTAAATAACAAGAACTAATGATCTTAGCAATTGATGCAGAAAAGGCATTTGACAAAATCCAGCACCCTTTCCTGATGAAAACACTCAGCAAAATTGGATAGAATGGAATTTCCTCAACATTGTGAAAAACATATGCGCAAAACCAAGAGCAGATATCATTCTCAATTGAGAAAACCAAAAAACATTTTTCTTGTAAACAGGGATCAGACAAGGATGTCCACTGTCACTACTTCTATTCAATATTGTATTGGAAGTGCTTGTTAGGGCAATATGACAAGAGAAGGAAATAAAAGGCATCCAGATCAGCAAAGTGATGGTTAACTATTGCTATATGCAGATGGTTCTCCAGATGCCTTTGCACAACTTGGTGAGCACATCCAGGGCAGCATCTGTTAGTTGAAATATGTCAATTGGTATACTATCTATTCCTGGGGCCTTATTTTTTGCTATTTTCTTCAAAGCAGCTTGAAATTCTTCCTTCATCACCATAGACTCTTGATCATATGTTGTTTCATAAAATTCTTCTGTGTCTGCCAATTCCTTTCGATATAGTGACTCAGTAATTCTTTCCATCTTCTTTTAATACTTCCTTTATCATTTAATATTCTGTCTAAAGCATCCTTAATTATAACAACTCAAGGTTTGAATTTGTTCTTCAGTTCCTTGAGCTTAAAAAATTCTGAGCAAGTTCAGCCCTTTTGATTTTCTGACTCTAGCTCCTTGCATATTTCATTGTAATATTTCACTTTGTCTTAACCACGCTGCCATTTGGAATCTTCTGTTAAGCTCTTTAATATCGTGAAGTCTTCCTTCTGCTTTGGTTGTTCCAAGACATCTGGGGAAAAACCACTTGGCCAACTGACTGGAAGAGATCTATATTTGTTCCCATTCCAAAGAAAGGTGACGCAACTGAGTGTGTCAATTATAAAACAATATCATTGATATCACATGCAAACAAGATTCTGCTGAAGAGTATCCAAAAATGACTGGAACACCACATCAGCAGAGAACTGCCAGAAGTCCAGGCTGGGTTTAGAAGGGGTCGTGGTACTAGGGATATTGTAGCTAATGTTAGATGGATCTTAGCTGAAAGCAGGAAATACCAGAGGAATGTCTGTGTTTCATTGATTATGCAAAGGTGTTTGACTGTGTGGATCATAACAAACTGTGACTGACCCTGAGAAGAATGGGAATCCCAGAACACCTGATTGTACTAATGCGAAACCTATATTTGGACCAAGAGGCAGTTGTCAGAACAGAGCAAGGAAACATTGCATGGTTCAATTTTGAGAATGGTTTATGCCGTGAATGTGCCCTAGCTCCATACATTTTCAACCAGTATGCATAACAGATTATCTGAGAGGCTGGGCTCTATGGGTAGAGGTGTGGTGTCAGGATTGGTGGAAGACCTATCAACAATTTGTGTTTTGCACATGACACAACCCTGCTTGCTGAAACTGAGGAGGACCTGAAGCATTTGCTGCAGAAAGTCAAGGACTGCAGCCTTCAATATGGATTGAGGCTCAGTGTCAAGAAGACAAAAATTCTCACCACTGGGCCAATTGGCAGCATCAGGATGGATGGTGAAGATATTGAGATTGTTAACAACTTTAGTCTGCTTGGCTCCACAGTCAAAACTCTTGGCACCAGTAGCCAGGAAATTAAAAGATGTATTGCGATGGAAAAATCTGCTATTAGGGACCTCTCCAAAGTACTGAAGAGCAATGGTGTCATTCTGGAGACTAAGATGTGTCTGATACAGGCCATGGTCTTTGCAATCACTTGTTATGCATCAGAGAGTTGGACAGTGACCAAGAAGGATAGAAGGAGAATTGATGCCTTTGAGCTGTGGTGCTGGAGAAGAATATTGAGGGTACCATGGACTGCTAGTAAAACAGGTTCATCTTGGAAAGTGTTAAACCAGGCTGCTACTTGGAGGCAAGGATTCTGAGGCTTCGTCTGGCATACTTTGGACATGTTGTAAGGAGGGACCTGTCCCTGGAGAAGGACATCATGCTTGGGAGTGTTGAGGGACAGCACAGGAGGGGAAGACCCTCTATGAGGTGGATTGATTCAGTGACTAGGGTAATCAAGGTGGGTGTGTCAGACACAGTATGATTGGCACAGGATAAAGCAGGGTTTAGGCATGTTGTTCATCGAGTTGCTACAAGTGGTAAGTGACTTGATGGCACATAACAACATCATCAACAACAACATATACAGATGATATGATAGTGCACACAAAAAACCCCAAAGACTCAACAACAACAGCAACAAAAAACCTATTAGAGCTAGTAGGAAAATTTAGAGGAGTGGCAGGATATAAGATCAATATAAGAAAATCAGTGGGATTCTTTATTATCAGTAATAAAGAGATCTCAAAGAAGGAAACAAATAAAATAATACCTTTTATAATAGTGAACCACAAATCAAGATACTTGAGAGTGAACCTACCTAGAAATATAAAAGACTTATACAAAGAAAAGTAATTTCTGCAAGAAACAATGAAAGTCCTAAATAAATGGAAAAATGTGTTCATGGATAGAAAGACTCAATATTGTGAAAATGACAATCCTACCAAAAGCAATCTATGTGTTCAATGCAATTCCAATTTATTTACCAAGTTAATTTTTAGAGGAAATTGTCAAATTTATTTGGAGAGGCAAAATAGCCTAAATAAGCAGAATATTTCTGAGAGAGAGAAAAAATGAAGTGCAAGGCATAGCACTCCCTGACCTCAAAACCTACTACACAATCGTAGTAGCAAAAACAGCATGGTACTGGTAAAATGACAGGCACATAGACCAATGAAATAGAATTGAGAACCCAGATATAGACCCAGCTATCTATGGTCAACTGATATTTGACAAGGTAATAAAACCTATCAAATGGGGAAGTGACAACCATTCAATGAATGGTGCTGGCAAAACTGGACTGCTGCCTGCAAAATGCTGAAACAAGATCCATATCTCACAGCATAAACAAAAATCAACTCAAGGTGCATTAGAGACCTAGGAGTAAAACCCAAAACTTTTGAGTTCATAAGAGACAAACTGAGATCAAGTTTGCACATCTATGGTATAAAGAGACTGGCAAACATAGCCAGATACAGGTATAGCTATAGCTGTAGTCTGAAGAAGATAAAATTTATTTTCTAAAGATTAAATCCCTGTGCCCATAGAAAATATTTTCCAACAGGGTGAAAAGAAAGCCTACTAACTGGGGTTTGAATGCCCAACAGACTCATGAAGAAATGCTCAAAATCACTGGCCATAAGAGAGATGCAAATCAAAACCACAATGAGAAACCATCTCACTCTAATAGCAGTGACAGAGTTTCACAGGACACCAAGTAATAACTGCTGGAGAGGATGTAGAGAGATAGGAATTAGTATACATTGTTGGTGGGATCGTAAAAGGGTACAACAATTCTGGAAGGCAGTTTGGAACTTACTTAAAAAGCTGAACATAGAAATTCCATATGACCCAGCTATTGCATTGCTTGGAATATGTTGTTGTTGTTAAGAGATGTTGAGTTCTAGATGACTCATAACGACCCTATGATTGAAAGACCTGAACACTTGTATAACTTTGGTCTTTTCTTCATGTTCATAGAGTTTCCGGAGGAAAGCCATTTCGGAAAAGGATGCCACTCCTGCTTCCAAGCTTGTTTTAATTGGGGAGCTCCACCAAACACTGTCCACCATGGATAACCATTTTCAAATTTGGCACATCAGTTTCATAGTATTTAGCATCACAGCAACCATGAGTTACATCTGTACAGCAAATGAACAGATCAGTGCTATACCACTTAGAAAAATGTTTGACAAAAACCAATTTAAATCAGACCCTAATAGAATTTTAAATATGAACATACCCTAAGATAATGAGAACTGAGGCTCAAATGGAGACCTATACACCCATGTTCATAGCAGTGTTATTCACCATCACAAGAACATGGTAATAGCCAAGATTTCCAAACACAAATGAATTAATTGAGAAATATTCAGGAGCAATGGTTTTAAAAATTACCACTTAACCTCGGAGGAACTGGAGAACATTATTCTGAGTGAACTCAGTCCCACAAAGACAGATACAGTATAAAACCATTATTGTAGAATGAGTATGAGAACCCAAGGGAAGGTGGAGGGTGGATGCTGATTTGTTTGGATGGGTGTGGAGTGGGAGCATTAATCATAGGGTCATACAATTTGATGTGTGTGTGTGTGGGTGAAGGAAATGGGAAAGATCTTGTGTGAAAAACAATGTATTTCAACTTTGTAAATAAATCAGTACAAAAATAATTTTTAAAAAGATGGAATACTTAGGAGTAAATCTAGCCAGGAATAAAAGACTTATTAAAGACACTATGTAAAACACTACTAAAATAAATGAAAATACATAGATTGTGATTATAGTATGCTCATGGATAGGGAAACTTAACATTGTGAAAATGTCAATTCTACCATAATGCAATCTTAATTCAGATGTCATCGTCATTCTTTGAGGATGCAACAAATATGTAATCACAAAGAGACTTTTGTAGTTAGAAAGTCATACTGAAGAAGAAAAAGTAGGATAATATGCATTTCCTGATCTTAAAGCCTCCTACTGTCATTGTAAGCAACAAAATGAATTGACACCGTTGAGCTGTGATGTAGGAGACGAGCACTGAACATTCCATGGATGGCTAAGAGAGCAAACAGATATCTTGGAGAGGGTGCAGCCAGAGTGCCCTTTGGAAGCAAGAATGCTGAGGCTGTGCTTCACAGACTTTGGGCATGTTGCTAGGAGGGGCTGATTCTTAGAGAAGGACTTATTGTTGGGAGGGGTGGAGGGTCAGCAAAGGAGAAGGTGGCCCTTAACCAGGTGGACTGACACAGTGACTGCTGCAATGGGCTTTTGTGTGTCAGTTAGTGTGAGCATGGCGCAGGATAGAACAGGGTTCAGATCTTTTGTTCATAGGGTTATTATAAGTCATGCTCAACTCGATGGCACCTAAAAACAACACCACAGCCATTGTAATCAATACACTTTGATACTGGCATAGTGGTACAAACATAGATTAATAAATAAAATTTCATTTTATTCCATTCCAAATAGGGTGAAAAGGCAGACAAATTGCTAACAAAACTGCATATCTATCTATGTCTAGAAAACTGAAACAAGAAAAATTTCTCACACCATAAACAAAAATTAAGCCAAGAACCTAGGCCTAAAATGTAAAGGTAAAAAGATCATTAAAGGAAAAATTGGGCAAATTTAAGAGCCTGTTTTATAGCGTAAAAAGACTGTCAAGTATAATGGAAAAAGCTTAATCAGTAGAGGATAAACTAGATTGTTTAGACGTCCCAAAATTGAAAATAATTGAAAGCTGTTGAAAATACCATGACTTGAACCAGTTGCACCTTGATTTTTAGACAGACATTGTTGCTCTTTAGAACTTTGGCAAGATCTTAGAGAGCATTTTTATTTTCCCCAGGCAGTTTTTATTTTCATTTCTTGACTGCTGATACTATGAATGCTGATTGTGGTTCAAGAGAATAAAATCACTAACACATTCAATCTTTTCTTCATCTATCATGATTTCTATTGGCCCAGTGGTGAGGATTTTTGTTTTCTTGATGTTGAGGTATAGCCCATTTTGAATGAAGGCTGTAGTTGGTTCTAGGTTCATCAAGTCTTCTTCACTCCTTATGTGTATCAAATGACTTCTACAAAATAGTAAAAAGATCTATATGCCGAAGGGAAAAAAACCGGCAATTATATATGTGAAAAAGAATTAATCTCTAAAATGTATAGAAAACCCCAATATGTTTACAACAGCACAAAAGACAATTCAAGTTCAACATGGGCAGAGTACATGGAACGACACTTCACCAGAGGAGTATTCAGATGGTCAACAAACACACAAAGAAATATGAATGCTCAGTAGTTATTATTGTTGTTGCATACTGTCAAGTTGGAACTGACCCATAGCTGACCCTCCCATTTGTTTTCAGAGGCAGTAAATCACATAGGAAGAGACTGCATATCTTCTGTAGAGCATCTACTGGATTCAAACCATGTATCTTTCTGTTGACAGTACAATTCCTTACTGCTAAAACACCAGAGCTTCCTCATTCTTTATCATGGAGAGGCAAATCAAAACAACAGCAAGATCTCATTGTTGTTATTGTTTTTGATTGCAGTCGAGTTGAGCACAACTCATAGTAACCCTATGAACAAAAGAACTGCAGCCTTTCGATAACTATAATCATTTATTAAAGTTCATAGAGTTTCCAGAGGCATGTTGTTTAGGAAGTGGATGCCACTCCTGGTTCTATAAGATAGCAAACAAATGCTGGCTAGGGTGTGGAGAAATTGGAAGTCTTAGTCACTGCTGGTGTGACTATAAAATGGTGCAATCACTATTGAAAGCAATTTGGTGCTTTCTAAGAAAAGTTGAAAAATAGAAATACTATTTGTTCCAGCAATCCCACTACTGATAATATCCCAAAGAAATAAAAGCTGCCACAAGAACTAATATATGCATACACATGTTCATTGCAGTATTATTTACATTAGCAAAGAGATGAAAGACATTATTGAGTATCTATAATTGGACAAGTGAATAAAGAAACTAAGGTACACTGCGCAATGGAATGCAAAAATTAGAATGCAACCATAAAGAATGATGAAGAATTCATGTTGCACAACATTTATGAATATAGAAGATATTCTGCTGAATTCAATAAGTCTAACTCAAAAGGACAAATATTACATAACACCACTAGTATAAAGAGCCAACAAAAGTCTACATAAAGATAAAATTATTCTTGGGTGATTACTGGAATGGGAAGTGAGGGAGAGAGGAGTAAAAAATAATAAATTTTAATAGACACTTAAGTGACTAAAAACCCATAGACAATAAAGGGATTATCAGTGTGAATATCGCAATCAATGATGTACAAGAAAATGTATCTGAATAATTGCATGAAAAAACAATATGCTCTGTAACTTTTACTCAAAACGCAACTAAAAAATGTACAAAAATTGTAATTTTGTTGAGAAACAATCAAGGGAGACAATTAAGACAGATGTCAACAACGCACTTATTAAGTCTCAAAAAGGAATAGATTATGCTTATTAGAAATTTTTGGTAAGCAATGGAAGCATTATGTTGAGGAAAAAAAGAAAGGGTACATGTGTAAATTGGATGAGTTTAAGGGATTCTAGAAAATCTGAGCAAAGAAGGCTGGTAAATACATAGAGATACTATATTTCTGAGCAGTGGAATAATAACACAATGAAATATATTTTTAACAAGCTATCATTAGTAACATTCATAATAGATCCAAATAAGACAAAGTGATATTGGTTAATGTAAACATTTATAAAGAGATGGGGAATGAAGGGGAAAAGACACCATAAGGAACAATACAGTGATAACTGGCAAGACTGTGATTGGCTTATAGATAAAGGTCAAGTACAATATGCATTCATTAGACTCCAATAAATAAAAAGAAGCTGATTCACTGGGAAATTGTTTAGAATAATCGATTAAATATGTGTGTGTGTGTGTTGTTGTTGTTGTTGTTATGTGCTGTCAATTTGCCTGCGACTCATAGCGATACTATGTTCAACAGCTCTGAACCCTGCTCTATCCTCAGGCAACCATATTATCTCTGACACACCTACCCCTATTACCCAGTCACTGAGTCAATCTGTCTTATCAAGGATCTTCCCTTCCTGAGATGTCCCTCCACCCCCCCCCAAACTTTATGTCCCTCTCCAAGGACTGGTCCCTTCTTACAACATGCCCAAAGTTATATCAGACAGAGCTTCAGAATCCTTGCCTCCAAGGAACAGCCTGGTTTCACCCTCTCTTCAGGACAAATCTGTTCTCTTAGCAATTCATGGTATAGTCAATACTCTTCTCCAGCATGACAGCCCAAAGGCTACACCTTCCTGATGGTTCTAATCCACCAGCCACTCCTTGGGAGAAAGATGGTCAGTCACATTCTGTGTCATTTGCAGCCTTGGAATAAACAAGGGAGGGTTATCTGTGGTTGACTTGAACTCAAGAGTAATGACTTTGAGTTAATAATACTATTTTAAAATGCTGTTTTGATATTGGAACTTCATCTTTACATAATTGTCTTTGAATTCTTTAGCAAGAATTGAATGGTTTAAAAACAAGTGGATGGTATAGAATCTACAAATTGTGTTCCACTTTGTGTGTGTGTGTATGTGTGTGCACTCCACTTCTAATCCACTTTTACATTATATTCTGGTTTATACCTATCTTTGTCCTATGCTTGCCTAATATTTGTTTTAATGTGAGTCTACTAACTGTGAGTCTACTTAAAAACCTGTCTTTTTTTTCAAAATTACATTAAAATATTCTTATTAAGAATTGTGCATATAATGAATTATATAATGTATGTTTCAGTTATTTATTTTCCTACTTTTTACAAAAATTTACACTTATTCTGAAGGTACTGTCCCTCAACAGAGAATAATTTTTTTAAAGCAAATATTTTTTGCTTTAAGTGTGGGACAATCAGTTATCTATAGTTTGTTAAATTGGAGTCTTTTTGATGACACCTAACAGCAAATGTTATGCAGAAGCTCCTGTGCTTATAAGAAGAATAATAGATCCAAACAAACATGTATCATTTTATGGTACCTAAATTTGAAAATGAATATTAGTTTTCCTAAGCTTTAAGATTAATTTCCCATTATGATTTCTAAGATCTTTCAGTATTCTCATATTTCCAAAATAATCCTGATTATATCAAATAAGAGAAAGTAGGCATTATAGAGAAGCAATTTCATTTATTCTATCATGTCTGATATGGATAAGAGAAGATGATATTGTTACCAAGGATTCTCCTTGCAAATATTTTTTTTTTTTAGCTTAATGTGTGGTGTTTTATTTTTGGTTTTCCAGTGTATGTGAATGCTCTGAATTTGAGCAAACAAAAACTGAAACACGTTTAGTAATATTCTCCATCAGATTCAAGATAAGCACTAATAATCTATTTGGTGATTAATTTTCTATTCCATAAAACTCGATGTGGATCTAGGTAACACTGTTAAACGAAAACAAATTATAGGCTTTAACCAAAGGTATAAATTGTAAGTATAAACAAAAAATTAGAGGTTTTAAGTAGGGGAGAAACGTTTTATCCCCAAAAAACCAGTCATGTACACACACACACACACACACACACACCCCGTGCCCCACATTGATAGTGGATGACTTTTAGGATGCAGGAGACTTGAAACTTGTCCAAATGTTGGCTTGCTTCTGTCCTGTGGTTGTGGTTATTGTGTATTGTCGAGTAGCTGATTCTAGTGAGTTTTCAAAGGCAGGCAGCTGCATGGGAGGAGACTACCCATCTTTACCCCAGAGTGACTGGTAGATTGGAATCACATGCCTTTGGGTTGGCAGAACAACTGCTTACCACTAAGCCACCACAGCTCCCAAACAACATAATAAACAGAAAATATCAATGACCACAGGACAGGACAGGTACATGATCTGTAGTTCATTGGGCACATATCAACATCAGTATCAGCTGTCTGGGACCCAGTTTCCCAACATCAAATTTTGGTGGTGTTAACAGACTTCAAAAGCTCTGAATCTGTTATGTAGAGAACTCTTGAAATTTAGAAGTCTCACAAAAAAAAAAAAAAAAGCCTAGGATTACTGCTACTTTTACCACCTCAGGGAACTCTGGTTTATAAGGATTGTGCTGCCAACCCAAGGCCTCTCTGGAAGTTCAAACCCACTGGCAGTCTCTTCCCGTGCACGTTTACAGTATTAAACACACTGGAGGCTCGGCTAGGAGTATCTGTGGCTCAGTGGCAGTGAGAGAACACCTCAGAAAAATGGATCAAATCTGATGTTTTTAATTTGGCCATTCCACTCTATCACATAAGAGTTATATGTAAGCAAAATTACCATTTGTAAGCAGAGCTCAAGAGAAGCAAAGGAGCCCACCCTAATCCCCCAAAATCCTGTTAGAATTCCAAGGAAGAGAGACGGGTTAAGAGCTTATTTTTGGTGTGAGGTATTAGCTCACTTAACCCCAGTCTCCAAGTGCCTGAGGTAAACATGGCTTGTGTTAACTACTATTCAGGCTGTGGTGCTTTTTAATTATTTGTAATGCATCTGAGAGCTGGACAGTGAATAAGGATGATAGAAGCAGCTATGCTGTTGAGTTGTGCTAGAGAAGAATGCGGAATATCCCATGGGCTGCCAAAAATGAAGCAAGATAAATCTTGCTTCGTGTCTTGCAGCCTTTGGCAAGTAGTTAGGGAAGGCGAGGAGACAGTAAAGAGGAAGATCCCCAATGAGATGGATGTATACACTGAGTCATATTCAACTCAAGGGCATGTAACAGCAGTAAACCAAGTAAGTAGCTCTTGTGGCCTATTTGGTAAGGAGCAATAATTTACGAGAAGCAACTCAATCCAAATCTGAAATAACTACAGCAGTTCATAGAACTTCATTCACACTTGAACTCCACTGGAGTCAGCGATGAAGTGTCATCTTCTCTTCCAAGAATGAAGTCTTCAGGTAACGTCTCAGGTGCTATCTGAGCTAACTGGTCATCATAAGAACGCAGAGTCCATAATTTCTCTAATTCATAGAATTCTCTGGTTTCAGGAAGCATCAAATGAATCACCATGTTGCCAAAGTCGATGCAAAGCCAGTCATCCGTGTCCTTTCCTTCTATCTTAACATGAGGATGACTTTTACACTTCAAGTATTTGTACATTTTCACAATATAGATGGCCATGGCATTTAAGTGTCTGGTAGAGGTTCCACTCCCAATCACGAAGTATTCTGTGTATTTCATCTCGGGGGGAACCTGGATTACACAAATGTCTTTTTCATTTTCTTGCCGCAGAAGTGAAACCAATACATCGGTGTCAAACTTGGGACCAGTATGATCTGATGCGCTCGCCCTTGGGCGACCCTGGTCTGTTAGACCCTGCGCCCGCTCCTCCAGTTGTGTCTCGCCGAGGGACAGGTAGGCCAAGCCCAGTGTTGAGACCGAGGAAGGCCGCTGCATAGCCACCAGGGGAAGCAAGGTCCTTGAGCTCGGAGTGGGTTTTAATTCGTGGGTGGCAGCATCGCACAACAGCGCCCCGAGGCGCCTAAGGCGCCGGGCGCCACCGACCTCCTTGCAAATATTAATTGCTGACTGGCAACTTTTTAGAAACACTACTGTTTCACTTGCCTCACAAACTTTAGATGATGTTAGAGAAAGTGAGTTTCCATTTCCTTTCAGTGAACATATGTTTATGAAAGATCAAAGTAAGCTGACTAAAGGGTTAAAAACTTTAGTCAACTGAGCAAGTCTTTTTTAAATACAATGCTTTAATGAATCTCAGGTTTTGTTTCTTCTCCGTGTACGTTGTTTACCTGGTAGATATAATCATAAAAGAGAATGGTAAGGATTTAAAATCAGCAAAGCCTATCTTTTATCATTAGCATCTATTACCTACCACTGCCATTGAATTGGTATTTTTCTTTTCTCTCAACCCTCTATGGAGTTTTTAAAGCAGTGGAAGCAGGAGCGGCATCCACTTCCAAAATGGCTTGCCTCTGGAAACTCTATGTACGAACAGTGCTCAGGCTGTTCGTTCATAGGGTTGCTATGAGTCGTCTACGACTCGAAGGCATTAAACAACAAACAACAACAACAAACCTTTACAGGAGAAAAAGACTACTTGCCTTTCTCCTGCATTGAGGCTGGTGAATTCTAACTGATAACTATGTGGTTAGTAGCTTTAAGACACTTAAGACCCTTCCAGGGACTAATTGTGGCTGTTTATTTCCATACAAAATAATCGTAAAACACTTTAAATTTGTGCTTATACACAAATTGTCATTCTTGCTATGATTTTACCTTCCATTACGTGTGTCTTTATTAGAGAATGAATGTGACAGTTGTTTAACCCTATAACTTCTCATCACTTGTAGAAAGGGAATGAAAACAAATTTTGTATTCTATTTTCTATACTGTTTCAGAAGATTGAGTTAGAATATAGTGTAGCCAGGTTAGAATCTGCCAATTCCTCTAAACTAGTATTAATCAATTAGTAAAAGTTGGATGAGAATAATAAAATCTTATTTTTAGAGTCTTTTATACAGTAGTGTACATACTTGTATACAGGAGTGTACATCCCAGAACACTTGATTGTGCTTATGTGAAACCTATACTTGAGCCTGGAAGCAGTTGTCAGAACAAAGCAAGGAAACCCTGCATGGTTCAAAATTGTGAAGGGTATGCATCAAGGATGTGTCCTATCTCCATATCTTATCTTTTCAATCTATATGTGAAACAGATTATTCGGAAGGCTGTGCTCTATGAGGAGAAGTGTGGCATCAGAATTGGAGGTAGACTCATCAACAATCTGCATTATGCAGATGACACAACCCTGCTTGCTAAAACTGAGAAGGGCCTGAAGCACTTGCTGCAGAGGGTCAAGGACTGCAGCCTCCAATATGGATTGAGGCTCAATGTCAAGAAGGCAAAGATTCTCACCACTGGCACCATCACCAATTGGCAGCATCAGGATGGATGGTGAAGAAATTGAGATTGTTCACAGCTTTAGTTTTCTTGGCTCCACAGTCAAAACTCTCAGCACCAGTAGCCAGGAAATTAAAAGATGTATTGCGATGGGAAAGTCTGCTGTTAGGGACCTCTCCAAAGTACTGGAGAGCAATGGTGTCTCTCTGGAGACTAAGGTGTGTCTGATACACGTCATGGTCTTTGCAATCACTTGTTAGGCATCAGAGAATTGGACAGTGACTAAGGAGGATAGAAGGATAATTGATGCCTTTGAGCTTCATCCTGGAAAGGGTTAAACTAGGCCACTCCCTGGAGGCAAGGATTCTGAGGCTCTGTCTAACATATTTTGGACATGTTGTATGGAGTCCTTGGAGAGGGACATCATGCTTGGTAGGGTGGAGGGACAGCGCAGGAGGGGAAGGCCCTCTATGAGGTGGATTGATTCAATGACTGGGGTAATCTGGATGTGTGTGTTGGAGATGTGCGGTTGGCACAGGACAGAGCAGAGTTTAGGGCTGTTGTACATAGGGTTACTATGAGTCGCAAGTGACTGAAGGCACATAATAACAACAACAAACTCATCAAAGAAGAATATGACCTTCAAAAATAATTTCAGATTTCCTACATTAACACACAAAAGATGTCTGATTGGTGAAGGGTGCTGGAGAGAGTTGAGGGCTATGAATATATAGTTGTTGTTGTTGTTATGTACTGTTGAGTAATCTACAACTCATAGAAACCTTATGAAAAATAGCTTTGAATTTTGCCCTGTCCTGAGGAGGCAAACTCAGTCTCTGACATACCTTCCCCTATTACCCCAGTCAATCCATATCATCCAGGGCCTTCCTCTCCTGTACTGACACTCCACCCTTCCAAGCACAATGTCCCTCTCAATAACATCCTCCTAATATGGGAGGCAGAGTTTAAAAATCTTTGCCTCAAAGGAGTAACCTGGTTTCACTTTCTCCAGGACAGACTTGTTTGTTCTCTTGGCAACTTATAGTATGTTAAATACTCTTCTCCAGCAACACAGCTCAAAGGCATTGGTTCTTCTTCTCTCATTCTTAGTCAATGTCCATCTCTCTGATGCATAGTAAGTAATTGCAAAGACCATGGCCTGGAACAAGAACATCTTAGTCTTTAGACTGACACTGTTGTTCTTTAGCACTCTGGAGAATTCTCTGATAGGAGACTTTTCTAATGCAACTCATCTTTTGATTTTCTGATTCTGAGCCCTCTGTTATGTGTAAAGACAAAGAAATTGATGAATTGCAGGGAATAAGTCTTATACATCTAATAGATAAAACCCAATTAAATTAAACTTCATAGTTCTCTTTGTCTATTCCCATCATTATCTCTGATTTTAAAGGTGTTACATTATTCCAGCCAAAAGATTTAAAAACATCTGTAAATAAATGAGTAGAAAATAAAAACATAGAGAAATAAAAAAATTATAAAGAACAAGTAGTCATCCACCTGACCTTTTACAACAAGTGCTTCAGGATCAGTTATAAGTTGTGACTTGAGTTTTTGGAAGAAGCATTATTGTGATTTGACATATCACTTTTCCAACTTTTTTGTCTTTAGAATTTTTGTACTTTTTACAATATTTTAAATTTTTTTCTAATTTATTTACAACATTTGAACACAAACTTGAACAAGTTCTTTCAATTTCCCTCAGCCTCCCACGCATCAAATTACAAAACTCAATTATTAATATCCCTTGCCTGCTGCACATCCACATCCCTCTGCTTCCAGCCTCTCCCACCCTTCTTGGACACTTATACTAATTCTACAATAGCCAGTATCAGACACACCTTAGTCTCCAGAGAGACACCATTGCTCTTCAGTACTTTGGAGAGGTCCCTAACAGCAGACTTTCCCATCGCAATACATCTTTTAACTTCCTGAGTGCTGGTGCCAAGAATATTGACTGTGGAGCCAAGCCGACTAAAGTTGTTAACAATCTCAATTTCTTCACCATCCAT
>NW_006400030.1:478380-481633 GCF_000299155.1 Elephantulus edwardii | reverse complement strand
TATGGAAATAAAAAGGAAGAGGAACAGTTGTAAGCAGACACTAGCGATTGGAACATGGAATGTGTGAACCATGAATGTAGGAAAATTAGAAATTGTTAAGAAAGAAATGGAACGCATAAATATTGACATACTAAGCATTGGTGAGATGCGATGGACTGGTACAGGGCATTTTGAGTCGGATGATCATATGATATATTACTCCGGAGATGAAAAGGCAGGAAATATGGGATTGTTTCATAGTTAAAAAAGTAATTTCTAGATTCATCTGGAAGTACAACATTGAGACAGGATAATACCCATACGCTTACAAGGAAGTCTAGTGAATACCACTATCATTCAGATATATGCGCCAACAACCAGCGCCAAAGAAGAAGAAATAGATGATTTCTACCTACTTTTATAGTTGGAGTTCGATCGAACATGCAATCAGGATGCTTTGATAATAATGGGTGACTGGAATGCAAGAGTTGGGAACAGAGAAGAAGACTCAGTGGTTGGAAAACATGGACTCGATGACAAAAATGAAGCTGGAGATAGAATGATTGAATTTTGCATGACCAATGGCTTATTCACTGCAAATACATTTTGTAAGAAACATAAACGGAGGTTATACACGTGGATTTCACCGGATGGTATGCATAGGAATCAGATTGATTACATCTGTGGAAAGAACCACTGGAGAAGTTCAATATCAGCTGTGAAAACTAGGCCAGGAGCTGACTGTGGAACAGACCACCAACTATTCATATGCAAGTTCAAGCTGAAGCTGAGGAAAATTAAACCGAATCCATGGTAACCAAAATATGAATCCCACCTGAATTTCAGAACTATCTCAGGAACAGGTTTGAGTCCTTGAACATTACAACGAGTGAAGACCAAATGAGTTGTGGGAGGATGTCAAAGGTATCATCCAGGAAGAATTCAAATCGTCATTACAAAGACAGAGGAGGAAAAAAAGACCAAAATGGATGTCAGAAGAAACTCTGGATATTGCACTGGAGCGTAGAGAAGCCAAAGCACAAGGAAGAATTCAAGATACTAAAGAGCTGAATAGAAGATTCCAAAAGGCAGCATGGGATGACAAGGCAAAATATTACAACGAAATGTGCAAGGAGCTGGAGTTAGAAAATCAAAAGGTCCTAATTCATTCAAAAGTTAGGTAATAATTTACAAGATCATTGCTCCTGTGTACTGTATAGTGTTCCATTGTGTGAATGTACTATAATTTCTCAATCCATTTATTTGTGGTTGGACATTTGGTCTGTTTCCATGTTCTTGCAATGGTGAATAATGCTGCTATGAACATTGGTGTACAAATCTCAGTTTGGGCTGCAGTTCTCATATTCTCAGGGTATATTCCAAGTAGTGAAATAGCTGGGTCATATGGAATTTCTGTGGTCAGCTTTTTGAGGAAGTGCCAAACTACTTTCCAGAATGGTTGCATCATTTCACAATCCCATCAATAATGTCTAAGAGTTCCTTTCTCACCACATCCTCTCCAACATCTATTATTTGCTGCCCTGATAAACTTTGCCACTGTTACTGGAGTGAGATGGTACCTTATTGTAGATTTGATTTGCATATCTCTTATTGTCAGTGATTTGGAGCATTTCTCCATGTGTCTGTTTGCTATTTGAATAGCTTCCTCTGTGAATATTCTTCCCATGTCTTTTGCCCATTTTGTAATTGGATTACCAGTCTTTTTCTTGTGGAGGCCCAGGGTATTTTGTAAACTTTTGTTATAAGACTCTTGTCTGAGATGATATTACTAAATGTTTTTCCCAGTCTGTAGGTTTTCTTTTCACCTTGTTGGAAAAAGGTTTTGATGTGCACAGAGATACATCAATTTTATCCTCTTTGGATTGTGCATTTCTGGTTGTATTTGGTAGTCTTTTTATGCCTTGGAATAACACTTCTAGGTTTGATCCCAGTTTGTCTCTTATGAACATTATGATTTTGGGCCGTACTCCCAGGTCTCTGATCCACCTTGAGTTGATTTTTCTGTATGGTGTGGTATGGCGATACTGTTTCAGGTTTCTTCAGGTGGAAGCCCAGTTTTGCCAGCACCATTTGTTGAAGAGGTTATCATTTCCCCAAAAGCAAATACCAAATTCATTTTTCAAGGAGATTGAAAGAGAAATGATCAAATTTATTTGGAGAGATAAGAGACCCTGAATAAGCAAAACATTTCTCAGACACAAAAATGAGTTTGGAGGCATAGTACTCCCTGACCTCAAAACATACTACATAGCAGTGGTAACCAAAACAGCATGGTACTAGTACAATGACAGGCACATAGACCAATGGAATATAATTGAGAACCCAGAAATAGGATTTTTGTGCTTTTGAAATGGAGAGTCGTGGGGAGAAAAAAGGTTTGTAAATAAAGCCGTTTAGAAGAGGCTACAATTTGAGGTCAGACCCTTTTTGCCTCTCATTTTAGTATTCCGACTTTATGTGCCCTTTTTGTTTCTGTTCACCTATCCTATGGCAGAGACCTCAATTCCCACCATTTCACCTATAATGATTTGGCTGTAACAATCACAATTAATTAGGAAGACATCAGAGATTATGTATTGATGACAGCTCAGGGTAATTATAACACCTCAGAGATGTCTTGAAAGGTACTGTTTTTATCAGATGCTTATTATGCTAAACTGAATCAAGATGTTCACTCATCATTTCAGGTGCTGGTGAATGTGCTAACTGGTGTGGAATTTTATGACCATAAAAAGGTCGAGTTTCAAGAGTTTTCATGGAAATTTCCTGGACTAAAAAAATGTGAAGTCAAATCATGCTGAATTCACTGCCATCTAAGCCCTCTTAAAGGTGAAACCTCATTTCCCTATAGATTTCAACTCAGAGAGGAGAAAGTCCCCTCAGGTTGCTCCTCCTCCTGCCAGGTTTCAGTTATACAGAGAAACTTTTCACAGAAATACAGTTATTTTATATTTCAGGCATTTAAAACCCATTTCATTGGCTCATCTATACACTGGAAAATCTTATATCCCTTCCCGAGTGATTTGGCGCATTACTTTGGCACACATGGAGAACTCACACACCTGGAAAACCATCTTGCCTTTCCTGACGCAGAAGGAGGTCTCCAAACCCAGAAACATGTTGGAGATTGAGCTGTGTTCAGTGTGCACACATCTAAGAAGCAAGAAAACAACCATTCTCATTTGGAGAATTGGACATGGGCTGATGACAAGGGGGATAGGCTCAAATAAGAAAAAGAAAAGAAATTATTTCG
>NW_006400030.1:468153-478115 GCF_000299155.1 Elephantulus edwardii | reverse complement strand
CAAATATAATCCACTCTGCAACCCTCATTGCATACTCCTACGATAAAGATAACGTCCTAAAATATAATACTTTTAGACTAGACTGAGAAAAATTGGATGAAATATGTTTACGGCATTGAAGTCTATGGGGGAGAGAATAGTCTAAAAGTATTTGGTTAAATTTTTTAAAAAACACACAACACAACCCAGTGGGTTTGTTCCTAATATCATTAAAGTTCATTCTTAGAGACTCAGGCATCTCCTTTCTGGCACACTTAAAATCTTATTTCGTTCTTTCTTTGCTTTGTTTTGTAGAACTTAGAAGTAATGCAAGTTTTATCTAACATGAAATAATATGTTTGTTGTTGATCGAAGGAAAAGACAAAGATGAGGACACACAGGAATGGGGGTCAGGCCAGAAAGCATGAAGGCAGGGGGATAACAGCTGGGAGAACTGCAGCCCCTATGCTATGCCTTTCTGGGTTTTTATTGAGAATCATCAGGAAGGTAAACAAAGGAAAATCACAAGGGAGTAGTAAATAAAAACAAAGGTTCATGGGGAAGTCTTTTGCAAATAAGGCCAAATTCTTCTCTATTATTTATCTTGTGCTTATCTCAGGAGGGAGAGATTCAGTAAATACAACCTATGAATTATGTAGACTCTTAAGGATTACCTTAATACCTAACTCTGCAAACATTTAAGGATTGCCTTAGTGCTATAGGGTGAATTCCAAATTGTATGAGCCTTCCTCCTATCCTGACATAGCATTTGGTTTATTATTAATATTAAATTTGAATTCAGCTTCCCACATAGACTGTTGTGTTGTTATGTGCCATCATGTCACTTGTGACGCATAGCAACCCTATGTACAATAGCCCTAAACCCTGCTTTGTCCTGTGCCAACCTTATAGCTTCTGACATACCTACCCCTATTACCCCAGTCACTGAATCAATCCATCTCATTGAGGGTCTTTCTAGCACTGGCCCTCCACCCTCCCAAGCATGAAGTCCTTCTCCAAGGACTGGTCCCTCTTTGCAACATGCCTAAAGTATGTCAGACAAAACTTCATAATCCTTGCCTCCAAGAAGCAGCCTATATCAAGTGAAATTTTTTTTTCTGATGGGACCACTTCTCTACAAAGACAAGACCTATGCCTTGATATAGTTGCTTCTTCTGCCTGTGACTAGATCTTGAGTTTCCCAGTGTAGAAAGCTGGAAGATTCCCTTCTACACATGCTGACAAGCAAAATATGATTAAACTGTGTCCATAGTCGTGCTCCATAGCTGTTGTTGTTAGATGTCATTGAGTATGACTCACAGAAACCCTATGAGTAATAGATCCAAACCCTGTGAAACCTCATAATCTCTGACACACTTAAGCCCATTGCTGTAGTCACTGTGTCAATCCACTTGGCTGAGCGTCTTGCCCCCTTTCGCCACCCCTCCACCTTACCAAACATAATATCCTTCTCCAGGGAATAGCCCATACTAGCAACATGCTCAAAACACACAAGATAAAACTTCACTTCCTTGCCTCCAAGGAACACACTGGCTGCACCTTCTCCAAGACATCTATTTTTTCTTTTGGCAGTCCATGGGATATTCAGTACACTTCGCCAAAACCACAGCTCAAAGGCATTAACTTTTCCCCCCTGTTATCCTTATTCATTGTCCAGTTCTCATATGTATAGCAATTGATTAAAAAGATCATGATCTGAATTAGGGGTACCTCCATTCTCAAAATAATATCATTGCTCCTCTGTAATTTGGAGAGATCCCTGATTGTAGACATTTCCTATGCAATGCAATATGTATCCTGATCTCCTGAATGCTGATACCAAGTGAATGATTGTAGACCCAAGTATGATGAAGTTGTTAACAGTTTCAATCATTTCTCCATCTATCATGATGTTGCCTATTGGCCTAGTGGTGAGAATTTTTGTTTTCTTGCTCTGTAGTACAGTTTGTTAATGGCATATAGAAAGCATACAATATAGTGTACAGTAAAGTTCCTGATACATGGTAGGCTATTATTAATGTTCTCACACTCATTGCCATTGAGTAGACTCTGACTCATAGCAGCCCTCAAGTTTCTGAGTTAATACATCTTAGTCGAAGAAGATTGTCCATCTTTCTCTGATGGTATAGTAGAGCGATAATAGACATGAGATCTTTTGGTTGGCAGTGCAACATGGTAAAGACTGTATATATTTTATGATTGTTGCTATTGTTTGGGGTTTTGAATAGATTATGACTCATAGGGACCTTATGAACAGAAGATCTGCATCCAGTCCTGTCTTGGGGCATCCACATCATCTCCAGTATACATTGTTACAGTCACTATGTCAATCCATCTTGTTGAAGGTCTTTCTCTTTTTTTGCTGATCCTCCACTGTTCCAAGTGTGATTTTCCAAGTACTGGCCTCTTCTAAATACATGCTTAAAGCATTTGAGATGAAGCTTCACTATTCTTACCTCTAAGGAGCACCCTGGTTACACTTTCTCAAAGACATGTTTGTTCTTGTGACAGCCTGTAGGATTTTCAGCCCTCTTCCCTAACACCGCAACTCAAAGGCATAAATTCTTCTATCATTCTTATTCATTGTCCAAATTTCTGGAGAGGTCCTTGATAGTTTATTTTTCCAATGCGACACATCTTTTAATTTCTTGACTGCTAGTACCAAGGACATTGATTGTGGTCCAAGTAAGATGAAATAATTGACAATTTCAATTCTTTCTCCTTATATCATGGTGTTGTCTACTGGTTTAGAGGTGAGGATTTTCATTTTCTTTATGTCTAGAGGTAATCTGTATTGAAGACTGTATAGTCTTTAATTGTCTGCACCAAGTGCTTCAGATCTTCTTCACTTTCAGTGAGCAAGGTTGTGCTGTCTTATCATATTTGCATGTAATTTACCTATTGCCATAATGGAAATGAGATTCAGTATTAAGAATAACTTGACACTTCCGTATAAGAGGAGATAGGGGTGTATGTGTGTATATTTTATTTATTTATTTTTAGGAGCTCTGGTGGCATCGTGGTAAGGATTTGTGCTGCCAACACAAATGTATGTGGTTCAAATCCACCACTGCTCCTAGGTGAGAAGTTGGGCAGGCTCCTCCTGTGCAATTTAGCAGACCCTCTGGCAAGTTTTCAGAGGCATGGGAGGAGATTGCCTAACTTTCTTTCATGGATTTTGTCTCTTACCAATCTATATAGAATCCTTAGTGTCATTTATTATAAAATGTAGGCATACTTTTTATATATATTATTATATATTATATGTGTGTGTGTTTCTGTGTGTGTGATAAATATAATTTTAAATTGCTTAAATGTAAATTTTCTTAGTTTATTTGCATACTGTCATAAATTGAATTCTTCCTCTAAAAAGTCATGTATGTAATGATGCAACATAGAAGTTATGTAATGATCTCCTATGATCTGATACTGAAGAATTTTAAGAAGATTAAGGTACCATTTAACACCTTTAATCCCATCAATGTCCCAAACTAAAACAAGGGTAATTTTGCCAGGATATGACTTGTAGCATCTTTTATATTACAAGAGATAGAAGGGAAGGAGAATCAGTAGAGAGTGGGGATTGAGAGAGAGAAGATGAAGAATGAAATCCTTTAGATACTAGTCCCTGTTATGGGAAGCTCCAAACACAGGGGAAAGCTCGGACTTGTGGAGATCTCTTGGAGGACCACTGAAACTGCAGATGCTGAAAGAGACATAGATTTTCTTCTATTTGTGACACAGAGAGAAAGCCCCCCTTCCCTATAGCCAGCACCATTAAATTGAATTTCTAGCCTCCTAAACTATGAGAGTGATTTAGTGTTAAGGAGTTGTGTTGTTATGCCAAAGGTAGACAATTTGAATCCACAAGCTTCTCTGTAGGAGAAAGATGGGCAATCTCCTCTTGTGAGATTTAGTCTCTGAAATTCTGCTGGACAGTCAGATATAAGCTGGTTCTCATTTTAAGGCATATATCAACAAAAACACACTATGAGATAACTCATTTCTGTTGTTAAAAAAGTCATCTACTTATCTCTGTGATATATGTGCACTAGATAATAAAGACATCAACAGCCATTTTCCTCATTTCAACTGATTTTCAATCTGAGATCGACCACTACAAGATTAGAACTATCCTTATTCCTCTAGTGTTCATGAGATTTTCAAAGGCCTGTTATTGAAGAAATGGATGCTAATCCTGCTTCCTAGTCTGCCTCAATCTGGGAGCTCTACCAAACCCTGTCCACCATGGATATAATTTATGGCATTTGTCACACCAGTGGCAAAGCTTTCATAGCAACCCCAGGTTGTCTCAGTACAGAAAACTGACAGAGAAGTGCTGTACCAGTTGGAACAATGTTCTCCTCAAACACAATTAACACCACCAGCCCACCCACAAAGTCCTGATTGATTTAAACAAGATGCTTCCTGCCCCTTGATTGTTAACTAAATCTAAACAACCGATCAGGTTACACTTGATTGTTAATGAAATAAAAAAAAAAGGACCAAACAGTTTATGCTGGACTTAAAATTAAATCAAAACAAACTATCCTCCAGAATCCAACTGTTTCACAAAGGAGACTCCAAACTGAAGACTTTTAGTCATGTCCTTACTCACTTTTAAATACAGAGGCCTGTCCACCAGGTCCTGATTTATTTAAACAAGAGGCTTTAAATACTACTGAAGATTAATAGAAAATGGCTGGAACAGTACAAAGATAGGAAACTGCCGAAGTTCAAGCAGGATTTAGAAGAGGCAATGGCACCAGGGACATCACTGGTGATGTCAGAATCCTGGCTTAAGGTAAAGAATGCCAAAAGAACGTATATTTATGCTTTACTGACTGTGCAAAGGCATTTGACTTTGTGAATCACAAGTTGTAGCTGACATTGAGAAGAATGGAAGTCCCAGAGCACTTAATTGTGCTCATGTGAATCCTATTCCTGGAATGTGTTAAGAGAGCGAGGAACACTGCCTGGTTTAAAATTGAGAAGGGAGTACATCAGGGTTGTATTCTCTCTCCATACCTATTTAATCTGTATGGTGAGCAAATTATTTGAAAAGCTGGGCTCTGTAAAGAGGAATGCAGCATTAGGATTGGAGGGAGACTCATCAATAACCTGTGTTATATAGCTGAAACAACCTTGCTTGCTCAAAGTGAGGAGAACTTGAAGCATTTGTTGTGGAAGATGAAGGATTGCAGCCTTCAGCATAATTACATCTCAATGTCAAGAAAATAATGATTCATACCACTGGACCAATAAACAACACCATGATGGATGGAGAAGAAATTGAAACTGTCACCATTTCATCTTACTTGGATCCATAATTAACAACCTTAGTACCAGCATTCAGGAAACAAGGAGACACACTGCACTGGGAAAATCTGCAGTTAGGAACTTCTCCAAATTATTGAGGTATAATGATGTCAGTTTGAGGACTAAGGTGTCCCTGATCCAGACCATAGTCTTTCTGATCACTTGCTATGAATATGAAAGCTGGACAATGAATCAGGATGACAGAAGAATTTATGCCTTTGAGATGTGTTGGAGAAGAGCACTAAACATTCCATGGTTGGTCAAAAGAATAAAGAAATATGATTTGGAGAGGGTGCAGCCAGGGTGATCTTTGGAAGCAAGAATGATGAGGCTGCACCTAACATACTTCGAACATGTTGCTAAGAAGGGTTATTCCTTGGATAAGGACATGATACTAGGAAGGGTGTAGGGTCAGTGAAAGAGAGAAAGCTCCTCAGCTTGGTGGCTTGTTGTGGTTATTGTGACAATAGACTTTGTGTGTCAGGAAGTGTGAGGATGACAAATGATAGAACAAGGTTCAGATCTTTTGTTCTTAGGATCGCTATGAGTCATATTTGACTGGATGGCATTTAACAATAATAACAGCATACATTTTTAAAAAAAGTATTTCTATACTGAATTACATTATTAACTATATTATTAGTAACTGAGTAGAAAATTTTTATCTTCTTATTTTCCCTTTATTACTACTTTATTATACTACCAGCAGCCAGGAAACCAAGAGACAAATTGCACAGGGAAATTCAGCAGTCAGGGACCTCTCCAGAGTATTGAAGAGCAACAGGGTCATTCTGGAGACTAAGGTGTGCCTGATCCAGGCCATATTCTTCACAATGGCTTGCTATGTGTCAGAGAGCTGAACAATGACTAGAGGATGATAGAAAGAGAATTGATGCCTTTGAGCTGTGGTGCTGGAGAAGAGTGTTGAATATATCAGAGACTGCCAGGACAACATAAAGGTTCATCCTAAAGAGGGTGAATCCAGGCTGCTCCTTTAAGATAAGGATTCTGAAGCTCTGACATACTTTGGACATGCTGTAAGGAAGCACCTGTCTTTGGAGAGGGGCATCATGCTTGGAAGGAAAGAGGGACGAAGAAAGAGAGGGAGATCATTAATGAGATAGATTTATACAGTGACTGGGGTAATGAGGATAGTTGTGTCAGAGACAGTAAAATTGGCAAAGGATGGAGCAGGTGTCCGGGCTGTTGTACATAGGGGTCACTATGAGTTGCAAGTCACTTGATGACACTTAAGAACAACAACAATAGCCTTGGTGATAAAAATGAGGCTGGAAATAGACTGATCAAATTTTGTATTTTCAATGACTTGTTCATTTTAAATACCTATTTTAAAAGACAAATGATGATTTTACACATAGAGCTCACCTGATAGACTGCATAGGCATCCAATTGAGTACATCTGTGGAAGGAATCATTAGAGGAAACTCAATATCAGCAGCCAAAATTAGGCCAGGGCAGACTGTGGGTCACATCATCAGTTATTCATGTGTAAGTTCAAATTGAGGCCTATGAAAAGGAAAATAAGTGCATGAGAACCAAAATACGATCTTGAATCTATTCCATGTGAATTTCAAAACCATCCTAAGAATATGCTTGAAGCATTGAACACCAATAATTGAAGACCAGATGCATTGTGGGATGATATCAAATATATTATCCATGACAAAAGCAAAGGCCATTACAGAGACAGAGGAGAAAGAAAACAAAACAAAACAAAATGGATGTCAGATGAGACTCTAAAAATTTCACTAGTGTATCAAGAAGCCAAAACAAAAGGAAAATATGCTGAAATAATAGAGCTAAGCTTAAGATTTCAAAGGGCAACTTGAGAAGACAAAGTATTAAAATGGAACATGCAGAGAACTGTAGTTAGAATAAAAAGAGAAGAACTCACTCTGCATCTTTCAAGCTGAGAGAACTGAAAAGCAAAATCAGACCCCAAGTCACAGCATTAAAAATGCTATGGACATGATGCCCTGGATTGGGGGAAGGGGGCAATGTGAATGTCACAGCTAGAAGTTGAGTGAGGCAGTGGAAACAGTTTTCGAAGGGAAAACCAAGGCTTCCTGGTTTTCCAATTCAGGTACTTTGTGTGGAACATTGCTTTTTAGCTAGACCATGTGGTACCCTTTAAGTTCAAGCAGAAGGGGAGCGGTACAGCTGGAGCTCTAGTGAGGGAGCGGACCCAGCTCTCAAAGGGAAAACCAAGGCTTCCTGGTTTTCCATTCAGGAACTTTGTGGGGATCACTGCTGTTTGGCCCATGGCCCTTTAGGTTTCAGGCCAAGAAGAAAACACAAATATACAGGTCCTTCACAAAATATTGCCATTCTCTTGGCCACTATATAGTTATAACGACTTAACATTTACTAAGAAAAGACTCACATAATGTCAAGAAAGCAGCAGTCTGCCTCAGTTATCATAAAAAAAACACACCAAAGTAACCCATCTACAAAAAAACAGACCCAATGAATGCCCCAGATAGAGAGAACCAGAAGAAATATGTTAGGGTAGAGTTATTTGAACAGCTACAGAAGAAGATGCAAATGATGGAAGAATTAATTAAGAAAGCAAATACCCCAGAAACACCAGTCCAAAAGAAATATATTGATGAGGAGCAACTTGAATAGCTATGGAAGAAAATGCTAAAGATGGAAGAAAGAATTTGTCGAATAGATAAAGAAGTGTAAGAACAAAAAAAAATCATCACAAGACAAAGAGGGTACTGCAAACACAATACTAGAAATAACAGAAATACATGAAAATGCAATCCAGAATATTAAGACCAAAATGGCAGAGTATCCAACATGATGGTAACACAAAAAAGTAGACCTGAAGAGATAAAACAGAGAGTCAGTGAGTATGAAGACAAGAGCCTCACTGAAAACATACTAAAAGAAAAATCAGAGGTGGAACATAAAGAAAATGAAGATAACATTAGAATGATGTGGGATGCCATTCAACAGAATAGCATACATATGACTGGAATTCCAGAGCAAAGGAGTGACACTGAGAAAATTGTGGAAGAAGTACTAAAATAAAACTTCCTAGATATTTTTAAGAGTGGGGAAATCCACATTCAAGAAGCAGAATGAACACCAAATAAACTAAACCCCAAAAGAAAAATATCAAGATTTATCATAGTCAAATTCTGCAAATTATAAGATAAGAATAGAATTCTAAAAGCAGCACAAGAGAAAAAGAGTCACCTACAAAAGCCAAACAATTAGATTAAGTTCTGATTTCTTAGCAGAAACCATGTGAGCCAGAAGACAATGGGATGACATATGCAGAAAGTTGAAAGATAATAATTGCCAGCCAAGGATCCTATATCCAGCAAAGTTCACCATCAAATATGAAGGAGAAATTAGATTCTTTGAAGAAAAGAAGTAACTTAAAGAATTTGTGAAAACAAGACTAAAACTACGAGAAATTTTAAGTCATTCATATGGAGATCCCAAAGGAACGTGTATAGACCATAGTAACCAGAAACAACAGAAAAAGAAGCACAGCAAAATGGCAAAAGTAAAACCTGGCCTGAAAAGAATCACCCTAAATGTGAATTGACGGAATGAACCAAGAATCACCCTAAATGTGAATTGACGGAATGAACCAAGAATCACCCTAAATGTGAATTGACTGAATGAACCAATTAAGAGAAATAGAGTAGCAGAATGAATAAGAAAACCAAAGTGCATCAATATGTTGCTTACAACAAACACATCTAAAAAAAAAAAGAAGAAGAAGACAGACTCAAAATCAAAAGCTAGAAAAAAATAAATCAAGCAAATGGCAACTCCTGAAAAAAAGCAGAAGTGGCAATATTAATCTCTGATAAAGTAGATTTCAGAATGAAAGTCAGCATTGAAGATAAAGTAGGGCATTACCTACTGATTAAAGGCACAATAGCTCAAGAAGACATAACTTTGGCCCACATTTATGCACCAAATGATAGACATGCAAAATACACAAAACAATATTTAACAGAATTGAAGAAAGAAGTAGACAACACCACAATAGTGGTAGGAGATATCAACACATCCCAAAGGATAGATCAACCTGAACTACACAATCAGCCAACTCAACCTTGTGGAATAAAACTCAATTCACTTTCTTCTCAAGTGGAGAACATAGTACATTCTCCAGAATCAATCACATATTAGGACAAAAAGCAAGCCTCTACAAATTAAAAAACACTGAAATAATGCAAAGTATATTCTCAGATTACAATGCCATAAAATTAACAATTAACCACCGGAGAATAAAACTTACAAAATCATCCATGTGGAAGCTAAATAACTCTCTGCTAGAACATGATTGGATTAAAAAAGAAATAAAGAGTGAAACTAAAGTGTTTTGATTAGTGAAGACTGTCTGCCTTGTACAGTGTAGTCTTTTAGGATCTCTGTATATGGGACCAAATTGACAATAGTGATTTGAATGATTAAAATAGGAAGCACAAGGGGCAAGGAGCTAATTTGGGAGAAACTATTCAGAAAATGAGAGTGAGAATGATTGTTGTTGTTGTTATGTACCGTCGAGTTGTTTTCGACTCATAGCGACCCTATGCACAACAGCCCTAAACCCTGCTCTATCCTGCGCCAACCGCACTGCCTTTGACACA
>NW_006400030.1:458607-461333 GCF_000299155.1 Elephantulus edwardii | reverse complement strand
AAAGCAATACCAGTTACAATACCCAACCCCAAATTGGGATATTTGGGAGTCAATCTAACTGGAGACACAAAAGATCTATACACACACACACACACCACACCACACACACACACACACACACACACACACACACACACACACACACACACACTCTCCCTACAGAACCTTTCTATGAGACGCAATAAAAGGCCTAAATAAATGGAAAAATGTTCCTTGTTCATGGAAAGGAAGAATCAATATTGTGAAAATAACAATCCTACCAAAAGCAAGCTATGTGTTCAATGCAATCCCAGTACAGATACCAAATTCATTTTTCAAGGAGATAAAAAATCTAATTGTCAGATTTTGAAGAAGCAAGATTGCCTGGATGAGCAAAGAACTTCGAAGAACAAAAATGAAGTGGGAAGAATAGCAGTTCCTGACCTCAGAACCTAGTATACAGTGGTAATAACCAAAGCAGGATGGTAGTGGTACAAGGACAGGTAAATAGACTAATGGAGCCGAATTGAAAATCCAGAAATATACCCATCTATCATTGATCAACTGGTATAAAACAAGGAAATAAAACCTATCAAATATCTATTCATGGTTTATCAATTATGCAAAGGCATTTGACTATGTGAATCATAACAAGTTATGTCTAACTTTGAAAAGAATGGGAATCCCAGAGAACTTAACTGGCTTCTTGTGAAAACTGTACTTAGACCAAGAGGCTATTGTGTGAACAGAGAAAGAAAACACTACATGGTTTAAAATTAAGAAGGGAGTGTGTCAGTGTTGTATTCTCTCTCCATACCTGTTCAGTCTGTATGCTGAGCAAATTATTTGAGAAGCTGGACTTTACGAAGAGGAATGTAGCATTAGAATTGGAGGGAGACTCATCAATAACCTGTGTTATGCGGATGACACAACTTTGCTTGTTGAAAATGACGAGGACTTGAAGCACTTGTTGCAGAAGATCAAACAACACAACTTTCAATATGGATTGTCTCTCAATGTCAAGAAAACAAAGCTGCTTACCACTGGACCTGTAGGCAACATCATGAAAGATGAAGAAAAGTTTGAAACTGTCAACAACTTCATCTTACTTGAATCCACAATCAACATCCTTGGTACCAGTCAGGAAATCAGGAGATGTATTGGAATGGGAAAGACTGTAGCTAGGAATATCTTCAAATTATTGAGAATAATGATGTCAGTTTGAAGACTAAGGTGTATTTGATTCAGACCTTAGTCTTTCTGGTCACTTGCTAGGTATCTGAGAGCTGGACAATGAATAAGAATGACAGAAGAATTGATGCCTTTGAACTGTGGTGTTGGAGAAGAACACTGAACATCCCATGGATGGCCAAAAGAATGAACAAATATGTCTTGGAGAAGGTGCTGCCATAGTGCTCTTTGGATGTAAGAATAATGAGGCTTAAACATCACATACTTAGAGCAAGTTGCTAGGAAGGGTATTTCTCAGAGAGCAACATGATATTTGGAAAGGTAGAGGGTCGGCAAGGAGAGAAAGACCTTCGATCAAATGAATTGACACGGTGACTGCTGCAGTGGGCTCTAGTGTGTCAGGAAGTGTGAGGATGGCACAGGGTAGGATAGGGTTGTTCATTGGGTTGTTCATACTCAACTCTATAGCACCTAAAAACAACAACAACTATCAACTACCACAATACTGTAACTAAAATACAAATAAATTTGATGAAAACAGTGGCTGTAAATTACCATCAACAATGAAATTGTGTGTGTGTGTAGCATGTGCTGCTGAAACCACATTGTAATTAAAAATAATTAAATTGCATTTGGGCAATAATGATTGCCCTAAGCAGAGTTTAGTGAGCAAAGAACCTTTTAGGTATATTGATACATGTAAACAAGCCTTACAAAAATGTTTTGTTGTTAATAAATATGCCATTTCGAAATTTTTTGCTGAAACATTGCATGAAGATTTTATAGACAGTCATTTGATGTCACTTCTCTTACAGTGACACTCTGTGCAACTTTTATCCTCCCTTAGTGACATCACTGCTTTTTTGAGTTGTTCAATATTTGTCTCTGTAGAACCAGATGTAATGTTTAAATACTTGAATTTTACTTCAAAGCTTTTATTTATTTGTGATTTTCATGAAAATTTACTTAAAGATTGGGTTTTCATTCTTTTATTGTTGCACATGTCCTTCCCTTCTTCTAGTCCACTTTGCAATGCATTTCTTGTTTCAGATTCTTGTCATGCATATAATGTCTAATCATATATTACTCTCAGACAGTTCTTCACCTTATCTGTTCCAATGCCATGTTTATTATCTATCCACTCCTTTCCTATTCTCATCCTTGTCCCCCATTTCAGTTCTGTTTAATAATAGCTGGGCTATGCAGTATTTGTTCTTTTGTAACTGAGATATTTGACTGAGCATAATGTTAGCTTAAGAAATGTTGAATGTGTTCTTGTGTTTTGGTTTTCTGTTCCAGGACTTTGCACATTTCATTATAATGTTTTAGAAGCATTCTTGAGCTGCAGTTCGAAATAATTTGTTTCTTCATTTATTCTTTGGACCCTAACTATTTAATGTTCAAAAGCAAGTTTCAAAGTCTTTTCTGACATTCATTTTTGTCTTTTTTATTTCATTCTTATGTTTTTAAATGATCTTTGGTTTACTTCATGATGATGCCCTTCTACAACGTATCTGGTAGCATCAGGATGGATGGCAAAGAGATTGAGATTGTTC
>NW_006400030.1:454983-458507 GCF_000299155.1 Elephantulus edwardii | reverse complement strand
AGAGCCCAGCCTCTCGGATAATCTGCTCTGCATACCTACCTTCAACATGAGAATGATTACACAATTTTATTATTGACTGTTATCAGTGTAGAAAATGGAACATACATGTTGGATTGGTAGATGTGCTGCTTATATGTATCCTCAAAAATAACAATTAAAATATGAAACAAATTCTAAAAACAATGTCTGAAACAAATGAAAATTAAAATGCAATATGCAAAAAAAATCAGTGAGTTTTCTCAACGCATCATCATCATCCAGAAAAAGAACAATAATCTAATCCTACAACCTTTGGAAGAAACTAAATTATCAAGAGCTGAAATTAATGAGATAGAAAACAGAAAAACAATTGAAACCATAAATAAGGCTAGGAGCTGTTTTTTTTTTGAAAGAATCAATGTAATTGAGAAACCTCTGGCAAACTTGAAAAAGAGAGAAGACACAGACAACCAAATTGAGAAATGCCAGAGGTGACATCACAACAGAACCAGAGGGAATTAAGTCAATATCAGAATAGTATGAAAAGCTATATATACTCTAATACATTTGAAAATCTAGAGGAAATGGACAACTTCCTTGAAACTCATGGCCAATGAGATTGACAAGGAAAAATATAGAACACTTGAACAGACCCATCACAAAAGAAGAAATTTAAAAAGTCATAAAAAGACTTCCCCATAAGAAAAGTCCTGGACCAGATGGCTTCACAGTTGAATTCTACCAAACATTCAGAGAGGCTCTATTACCAATTCTACTTAGACTATTGAAAAGGAAAAAAAACGAAAGAGAAGGAATACGCCCAGAGTCGTTCTATGAAGTAAGCATAACCCTACTACCAAAACCAGGCAATAATATTACCAGGAAAGAAAACTGCAGACTAGTATTTCTCATGAATATAGATTAAAAAATTCTTAACAAAATCCTAGCCATTAGAATAAAAAAGCACATTAAAAAAAATTCACCATGAGCAAGTGAGATTCATAAAAGGTATGCAAGGATGGTTTAACATAAGAAAAACAATCAATGTAATGCAGCATATTAACAAGATAAATAATAAGAACCATATATCAATTGATGCAGAAAAGGTATTTGACAAAATCCAACACCCTTCTTGATTATGACACTCATTAAATTTTGGAATAGAAGGAAATTTCCTCAATAGAGTGAAAAAATATATATACAAAATGAAGAGCCAATATCATTCTCAATAGAGAAAGACTGAAAATATTTTCCTTACAAACAGGGACCAGACAAGGATCACCACTGTCACAACTTCTATTCAATATTGTGCTGGAAGTGCTTGCCAGGGCAATATGACAAGAGAAGAAAATAAAAGGCATACAGATCAGTAAAGAGATGGTTAAACTATTGCTATATGCAGATGGTATGATAATGTACATAGAAAACCCCAAAGATTCAGCAAAAACTCCCCAAACCTATTAGAGCTAGTAGGCCAATTTAGCAGGATATAAGATCAATATCTAAAAATAAGAGGAAATCCTCTATAGTAACAAAGAGAACTCAGAGAAGGAAACCAAGAAAGCAATACAATTCACAATAGCCAAGCACAAATTGGGATACTTGGGAGTGAACCTAACTAGAGATACTAAAGACTTATACAAAGAACACTACAGGACATTTCTGCAAGACACAATAAAAGACCTAAAGAAATGGAAATATGTGACCTGTTCATGTACAGGAAGACCCAATGTTGTGAAAACGACAATCCTACCAAAAGCAATCTACAAGTTCAAAGCAATCCCAATACAGATACCAAATTCACTTTTCAAGGAAATTGTCAAATTTATCTGGAGAGGCAAGAGACCCCAAATAAGCAAAACACTTCTGAGAAACAAAAATGAAGTGGGAGCTATAGCACTCCCTGACCTCAAAACCTACTGCATAGGGGTAGTAATTAAAACAATATGGTACTGGTAAAATGACAGGCACAGAGATTAGTGGAACAGAATTAGACAGAACCCAGAAACAGACCCAGCTATGTATGGTCAACTGACATTTGACAAGGAAATATAACCTATCAAATGGGGAAATGACAACCTCTTCAACAAATGGTGGTAACAAAATGGGACTGCTACATGCAGAAAGCTGAAACAGGATTCACACCTCATACCATACACAAAAATCAACTCAAGGTGGATAGGACACTTAGGAGTAAAGCCCAAAACCATGAAGTTCATAGAGACAAACTGGGATCAAGCTTAGAATGCGTAGTCTATGGTATAAAAAAACTGTCAAACACAGCAAGAAATGTACAACCTGACCAGGATAAAATTGATGAAAGGTACCTTCTAAAGATTAAATACCTGTGTTCATCAAAAATTTTTTCAAACAGGATGTAAAGAAAACCTACTGACCTGCAACAAACATTTGGCAATGCCATATTCATAACAAAAGTTTACAGAATATTCCTGGGCCTCCTCAAGAAAAAGACTGATAACCCAACTACAAAATGGGCAAAAGACATGGAAAGAATTTTCACAAAGGAAGATAGTTACATGGCCAACAGACATATGAAGAAATGCTCCAAATCACTGTCAGTAAGAGAGATGCAAATCAAAACCACAATGAGATACCATCTCATTTCAGTAGCAGTGGCAAAGTTTCATAGGACCCTATGTAATAAATGTTGGAGAATATATGGTGAAATAGGAACTGTTTTATATTGTTGGGATTGTACAGTGGTACAAACTGAAAGGCAGTTTGGTGCTTCCTAAAAACCTGAATATAGAAATTCCAAATGACCCAGCTATTCCAATACTTGGAATCTACCCTGAGAAAATGAGAACTGAGTTTCAAATGAAAACGTGTACACCATTTTTCATAGCAGCATCATATTCACCATTGCAAGAACATGGAAACAGCCCAGATGACTAACAACAAATGAATGGATTGAGAAGTTGTGGTACATTCATACAGTGGAATACTACACAGCTTGCCAGACCAATAATTTTGTAAATTACTACCTAAGTTGGAGAGCATTATGCTGAGTGAACTAATTCAGTCCCACAAGGACAAACACTGTATAAAACCATTATTGTAGAATGAGTATGAGGATCCAAGTTGGGGGGAGAGTGGAAATAGATGGATGAGGATGGGTGGGGTTGGGGAGTAGGTTGTTAATCATAATGCACAATTCAATGAGTGGGTAGAGTGAAGGAAATGGGAAGGATCTTTTGTGCAAAACAATGTATTCAAACGTTGTAAATAAAGCAGAATAAAATTAAAAATGATATAGGCAATATATTGAATGACTCAGAAAGCATAAAAAATCTGCAACATAAACAGTCATCCTGAAAGAATGACTGAATCCTGAAAAATCTACAACCAGGAGAAGATAAAATAGATGAATGGGACCTTCTAAGAATCAAATCCCTATGCACATCCAAAACCTTCTCCAACAGGGTAAAAAGGGAAGCCACAATTTATACAATACTCAAGTACCACAACAAGATAAAGGTAAATAACCCAGTTGAAAAATGGGCAAAGGAAATGAACAGACATTT
>NW_006400030.1:440880-454883 GCF_000299155.1 Elephantulus edwardii | reverse complement strand
CAACAATGTAAATTTAGATGAGATATACTCAGAGTTCTACTTTGAATCCTATACACTAGCTATAATTCTCTAAAACCTCTATTTGAACTCATGTCCGAGCATCTAACAACAGTAACAACAACAATAATCACAATGGTTTGGTAAAATAGATTTGTCTTAGAAGTTGTAAGATAAGAGTTATAGTTAAGGAGAAGCATCATAATGCGATTTATTGACTTATTTACAAACTTTTATAAATTTTATAAATATCCATTGAATATAAAACATATACTAGACAAGATAAAACATTGAGCAAGATAGATAGTAATTATAGCTGTGTTAAAGGATGAAGGCAAATGGTACCATTTTAAATTTTTTGGCTTTCATATCAGTTTTTGCATTTCGTAGTCCCTTGCCAGACACAAATTTTTCATAAGAAATACCTCTGTTTCAAATAAGTCCACTTAAGACAATACATTTATCTGTATTGGTACTCTAGTTTGCAACTTGCAAGGAGTAAGAAGAAACTTTATGATGTCATTGTGTGAAAAATTTCTTGAATTTCTATATGTATGAAGGAACTTTATAGTAAGAATGTGAAAGATTTTCTTTCATGATGTGTTGTGTAGGAATAGTGATCCCTGGAGGACTCACTGACCATGATAAAAATGCTATCTTTAAAAAAAATGCTATCTTAGGGGAAAATAAATGGGATTACTTTTCTTTAGCAGAAAGAAAGAATGTATTAGCAGAGTTGATTCTGACAAGAAAAAGGAAGGCATGGTAAAATAATTAGGTATTTCACTATACGTATTTTTGAAAATATAGTCTGTGAGCTATATTTCTTGAGTCATAATTAATTTGAATAAGGGATATTTTCTTGGAATGGTGGTCAGGTATTTGGGAGTGATCATGAATGATATTTGGTACAACCAAATTGCAGAATCTTGGAAGCATTTGAGCACCCCTCCCTGCTCCTTGAAGCTCATTGTAGTGGGATTTGAAAACATTCTTTACACTGCCAGCTCTTAGTCATTTATGGGAATACAAGCCAAGGTTAGTATAACCTTTTATGCCCATTTGGGGCATTTCCAGGTGGTGTGAAAGGCCAACAGGAACGTGGCAGCAGTAATTTATTTCTGTTTTGAGTGTGGTTTTATGACTGCATTTCCGCAGAATTTGAAGCCATATTCTTGCTCTCTGCCTTTTGACCATTGATGTTGCCTTATGTAAGAGCTATCAAGTAGGGAATGTGGATAGGTCATTCATCAAAAGGCAAAAATAAGTTATAGTCCCTAAAAAACTGCTTTTTAAAAAAGCTTACTAGTTCCTAAATTCAATCTATTTTAGGATCCATTACTATTCTTTGGCTACGATATCTTACTTTCTGTAATTCCCTCTTTGAGCTGGTGTAGGGTGTGTGTAGGACCTGGAAAAATGGTGATGTCAATGATATGATTTCCATTTTCCTGGAAGCCTCACCCATCTTTTTTTTTTGTAGAGTCATTTCCACTTTCTATTTGTTGTCCAACTTCTATGAAAGCTTTTTCTCAGGAAAAAAAGTCTGTCATCAGTCATTCACACCTTGATGTAAATTTAGACCAGTAAATTACCTTTCCTGGGGTGTGTGTACTTTAAAATTTCCTCTAAATGTGTAACAAAATTTTGTCTGTTTCTAGAGGAATTTAAGACTCTATTCACGAATAAATGGGACTAGTAGTTTATGGGGAAGAGCTCTCCCTCACATTCTTGATAGTCCTTCAGGCACCAGTTTTACTGCCTTTGTATTCAAGGATGGTTATTCCTATGAAGTGAACTCCAGTTCTCAATCTTGGATACAGCCCAAACACTTACGGCTCCATATAAGCCAAAGAAGGACCAATATCTGTTCCCAAATTAGAGTCTTAGAGAGGAGAACATGTAGAAAACGGGTTGCTTCATAATTTTCTGTTATTTGATAGTTAATGTCCGTGAACGGAGCCTTAGAGGCTTGTTGTTGTTTTTGTTAGGTGCTGTTAAGTCAAGTATGACTCTTAGAGACCCTATAAACAGCTAATTTCAACCTTGCCATATCCTATGTCATCCTCATCATCTCTGATCTCTGACACTTGAGAGCCCATTGTTGGTCGCTGTGACAATCCATTCATTGAAGGTCTTCTCCTTCATTGACCTCCCATCTTTCCAAGCATGATATTCCTTTTTAAGTAATAGCCTTACCTAGTTACTCTGGTGACTTAGTGGCAAGGAGTTGAGCTGCACAACCCCGAAGGTAAAACAGTTCTAATCCACCAGCTACTCCATGGGAGAAGGATGGATAATTTCCTGTGCAATTTACTGCCTCTGAAAACATGCCATAGGTTCTGACTTGACAATACATAGTAACAGTTTACATGTTCAAAGTATAAAAGACAAAGCTTTGTCATTTTTGCCTCTAAGGAACTCTATGGTTGCACTTTTGCTGAGACATATCTGTTTGTACTTTTCACAGTCCATGGGATACTTAGTATTCTTCTCTAGCACCACAACTCAAAGACACCAATTCTTCTGTAATCCTTATACATTGTCCACTTCTCTTATGCATGGCCTGACTAAGGTGAACCTTAGTATTCAAACTGGCATAATTGATTTCAGCATTTTGAAGAGGTCTCTGAAAGCAAACTTGCCTAGTGCAATATGTCTCCTAATTTTCTGATTGCTGGTACCAAGTATGTTGATGGTTTATCCAAGCAAAGTGAAATCATTGACAGCTTCAGTCTTTCCTCCATCTGCCATAATGTTGACTGTTGGTCTTGTGATGATGACCTTTGTTTCCTTGCTGTTGAGATATAATCCATACCAAAGACTGTAAATTCTTGATTTTCTACATCAAGAGTTTTATATTCTCCTCACTTTCAATAAGTAAAATGTCATCTGCATAAGTCAAGCTGTTGAAGAATCTTCCTCCAATCCTGATGCCACATTCTTCTTCATAGAGTCTGGCTTTATGAATTATTTGCTCAGCACACAGATTAAATAGGTATGGGAAAAGGTTGCAACCCTGAAGCACACCCTGCCTGATTTTAAACAATGCAGTGTTCCCTTGTTCCGTTTGGACAACAGCTTCATGGTTTAGGTATAAATTACATATGAGCATAATTATGTGTTCTGGAATTACCATTCTTCTCAGTGTTAGCTGTAATTTGTTATGATCTACACAGTCAAATGCCTTTGCATAGTTAATAAAACACAAATAGACATTCTTCTGGTATTCTCTGTTTTCAGCCAGTATCCATCGACATCAATAATGATATATATCCCTGGGGCCATGGCCTCTTCGAAACCTGGCTTGAACTTCTAGTAGTTTCATGTCTATATACTATTCTAGCTAAGATCTTCAGCAATATTTTGTTTAAATGAAACATTTGTGAAATTTAGTAATTTTCACATTCTGTTAGAGCACCTTTCTTGGGAATGGGGACAAACATGGATCTCTTCCAGTAAGTTGGCCAGGTAGCTATCCTCCTAATTTCCTGGTATAAACTGGTGAGCACATCCAAGGCTGCATCTCTTAGTTGAATCTTGTTAATTGGTATTCCATTGATACCTGGGACCTTATTTTTGTTAATGCCTTTAGTGCAGCTTGAGCTTCATTCTTCCTTATCCTTGGCTCTTTTTCATGTGGTAGTTTCTGAAATTTTTCAGTCTCAATTAATTCTTTTTGGTACAGTGATTCTGTGTATTCCTTCTATCTTCTTTTGATGCATCCTGGATCACTCAAAATTGTGTTCGTGGCATCTTTCAGTATTGCAACATGAGACATGAGTTTGTTTTGTTTTTTAGTTCTTTCATCTTGATTAATGCTGAGTGAGTTCTCTTTTATTCTCTGACTCTAGCTCTTCTCATCTTTTGATATAATATTTTGCTTTACCTTCTTAAGTTACCCTTTGAAACCTTCTATTCAGCTCTTTCACTATGGCGTCTCTTTCTTTTGGTTTCTAGATGCTCTAAAGCAATTTTCGTAGTTTCTTCTCACATTCATATTGGTCTTTGCTTTCCTTCTTTGTAATAATCTTTTGCTCTTTCCATGGGTGATATCTTTGATCACTTCCGACAGTTTCTTCATGTCTCTGATCATTAGTGTTCAATGCCTTAAACCTGTTCTTGATATGATTCTTAAATTCAAGTGGTATAGACTTAAAGTTGTATTTTGGTTCCTGTGGGCTTGTTTTAATTTTCTTCAGCTTCAGTTTAAATCTGCACAGGCACAATTGATAATCTGTTCCACAATTGGTCACTGATCTGGTTTTGAATGCAGATGTCTCACTTCTCCAACAATTATTTCTGCAAATATAATCAATATGATTCATTTAATCCATCAAGTCAAGACCATATATAAAGTCACTGTTGGCGTTTTTTTTGTTTTGTTTTTTGAAAGTATTTTCTATGAATAAATCACTCAGCCCATAAAATGCCATCATTTGATCTCTGGCCTCATTTCTGTCACCATGTCCATCCTTTCTTGTTATCATTCCTTCCTCATTGTTTTCAACTTTTATGTTGCAGTTGCCAATATTTACTAATGCATATTGATTGCACGTTTGGTCAAATATGATCCATATATTTGCAATCTATAGGAGAAAATTTTCAGATATAAATTAAAAATAGATTAAGAATGAGAGAGTCCAAACACATACATATAAAGCAAAAGGGAATCAAAAGAACAAGAGTGGCAATATTAATTTTTTATAAAATAAACTTCCAAGTTAAAGGTAAAACCCAATATTAGAGATGACAAGAAAAGGCACAATAAAGGGCAATTAAACAAGAGGATGTAACTATGTTTAATATCTGTGCATCCAATGACAGAGTCCCAAGATGAATAAATCAATCCCTAAAAGATTTAAATAGAGAAATAGCCAAAATAACAACAACAACAACAACAATAATAATAATAATAATAATTGTGGTGTTGTTGTTATGTGCCATCAAGTCACTTGCGACTCATAGTGACCCCATATACAAGAGCTCTAAATGCTATTCTATCCTGTGCCAACCTAGCCATCTCAAACATACTCATTCCCACCACTCCAGTCACAGAATCGATCCATCTCATCGAAGGTCTTCCTCTCCTTCGCTTCCCCTCCACTCTGCCAAACATGATGTCCCTCTCCAAGGACCAGTCCCTCCTTGCAACATGCCCAAAGTATGTCAGACGAAGCTTCAGAATCCTTGACTCCAAGGAGCATTCCGGCTTCACCTTCTCCAGGACAAACCTATTTGTTCTCCTAGCAGTCCATGGTATATTCAACACTCTTCTCCAGCACCACAGCTCAAAGGCATCAATTCTCTTTCTATCAACCCTATTCACTGTCCAACTGTCTGATGCATAGCATGTAATTGCGAAGACTATAGCCCGGATCAGGCACACCTTAGTCTCCAGCCTGACGTTGTTGCTCTTCAGTACTCTTGAGAGGTATAATAAATAATAATAATTATAATAATAATAATTACAATGCACTACTTTACATGAATGAAAGAATTACGGCTTAAAAGGAATAAAGACACAGACTATCTATCTATCTATCTATCTATCATCATATGACTAAAACACATGATACATTCCTATACAGTAGACACCCAGAATAGACATGTGCATATAATATGTCACAAAGCAAACCACAATAAAAAACTCCAACAAACCATAGAAACACTACAAAGCAGATTCTCAGATTATAATACTATAAAATGGTAAATCAACAATAAGAAGATCAAGTAAAAAATCAAGAACATGGAAACTAATACTGTTTGAACACTACTGGGCAATGTGGTGGTGGCTGTTACTAGCTATAAAGTCAAGTACACCCCATAGTGATCCTATGAACAACAGATATGAACTCTGTCCTATCCTGTGCTTTCTTCACAATTTCTGGTACAATTACAGTCCATTGCTGCAATCACTCTGTCAATCCACTTGGTTGAGGGTCTTCCTATTTTTTCCATGTCTCCACCTTTTCAAGCATAATGTACCTTTCCATAGTATAGTCTCTCCTAGCAACTTGCCCAAAGTATGTGAAATGCAGTTTTATCATCTTTGTCTCCAAGGAGCAATTTGGCTGCACCTTTTCCAAGATGTATCTATTATTTTTTAAATTGAGATTTTAATGCAAGTTTATAAGAAACTTGGATTTTCATTCATTCATTCCATTCATTTTTGCAAATTTTCCTTCCTGCCCCCCCTTTAGCTTTTTTATGGGGAGAAGTTCTTTTGTTATTATACAGTTCATTCTGTCACCCCCAGACCACTTTACTATGCAGCTCTTATTCTGGACTCTTGTGATGCCAATAATACCTAATCACATATTCCTTTTATACAGTTCTCTCCCTCATCTGTAATGCCATGTACATTATTTATCCTCTCTTTTCTTTGTTTTCCCCCAACTCCTATATATTTGTTCTTTTAGCATTCCATGGGATATTCAATACTCTTCTCCAACACCACAGTTCAAAGGCATCAATTATGCTCTCATTCTTATTTACTGTCCAGCTCTCAGCAGCATGACAAGAATTAGGTTCACCTTAGTTATCAAACTAACACATGGTTCCTCAACAATTTGGAGAGATCCCTAACTGCAGACTTTTCCAGTGCAATACATCTGATCTCCTGACTGCTGCTAACAAGTGTATTGATTGTGGATACAATAAGATGAAGTTGTTGACAATTTCAATTTTTCCCCCATCTATCATGATGTTGCCTATTAGTTCAAGTGGTGAGAACTGCTTTCTTGACACTGAGAGGCAAACCAGGTTGAAGGCCTCAGTGTTTGATCTTCTGAAGCAAGTGTTTTAAGTCCTCCTCACTTTGAGCAAACAAAGTCATGTCCTCGGCATAGCAAAGGTTATTGATGAAACTTCCTTCAGTCTTTAACCATATCTATTCAATCTCTGTGTTGAGAAAAGTATTTGAGAAGCTGAACTGCATGAAGAAGAATGTGACCTCAGAATTCAAAGAAGATTCATCAACAACTTGTGCTATGCAGATGATACATCTTTGTCTGCAGAAAATGAAGTAGCCTAAAGGTATTTGCTGCAGAATATCAAAGACTACAGTCTTTAATTTAGATTATGTCTTAACATCAAGAAAACAAACATCCTGACCGCATCCAGAACAGTTAGACAACATCATGATATGTGGAGAAAAGATTCAAGTTGTCAACATTTTTGTCTTGCTTGGATCCATGAGACTCATGGTAATGACAGTCAAATAATCAAAAGACATATTACACTAAAATGTTGCTCTCAAAGATTTCTCTAAAGTGCTAAAGAGCAAGGATGTCAGTTGAAAAATTTTGATGTGTTTGATTTGACTCACAGTATTTTCACTTGCTTTGAATGTGTCTGGAAGTATGACAGTGGATAAGAATGGCAGAAGAAAAATTTACGCCTTAGAGTTGGGTGTTGCAGACCTAGGGTGCCAAAGAATGGAATAATTTTATAATTATTAATAATGAGACAAACATCCAGGAATGAGATAGAGCAGAGAGCATAAAACAGGGGGCCAGGAGTTCTAGACTGAAGACCCCAACCCAAGCTTCTCTGTCATTATTGAAAATTATCAGGAAGTAAATCACAAAGAGAATTCAATGCAAATGAAGCCAAGCTCTTTCTATGGAAAACCTTCTGTTTGACTCAGGAGGGAGGGGTTCACAAATGCAAGAATTTGGTATACCCTTAAGGATTACCTTGATGCCTCAGGGTGCACTCTAGCTCAGGAAATAACACTCCCTCTGTAGGGGGCCCCTTGTTGTCTCCTGTCTGCAGGGAACAAACAGCTCATTTTCTATGATCTGTCACAAGAGAAATCCTAACTTATAAATCTGTAATTCCTTCAATTCCTGAACAAGGATTTTCATATAGTATTTGGTATAAAGTTTGGCTTCCCATAGTTGGGGTGTTGATGAAGAATATTGACTATTGCATGATCTGTCAGAAGAACAAACAAATTTGTCTTGGGGCAATGAAACTAAACTGAAGTGTTTCTCAGAGGCTAGAATGGTGAAACTTCATTTCACATACGTTGGGCAGTGTAGTCCTTAGAAAAAGACAACATGCTGGGAATGGTAGAGGATCAGAGAAAGAATAATCCTCAACTAGATGGATTGACACAAAGATGATATAAATGGGACTGAGAGTGTCAGTATATTGTAGATTGTGAGAATGGTTTAGGATAGGGCAAGTTCATGGGATCATTATGAATTACAGTCAACTTCGTAGCACATAACATGAAGAATTGTACTCTGACAATTTTGAAAACCCAGAGAAATTAACAAATTTTGAGAAATGTATATTGTCTACCTTAGCTAGCATAGACAGGCAGACATTTGAAGAAATGTATCATAAAATAAATGTCATGGTCTTTTCAATATTTTTTTATGCATCTGAGAGTTGGACAATTGCAAAAGGAGCAGATGCAAAGTGGGAGAGGCAGTGACTCAATCTGACTTTTAGCTGCTTCACATTGATATTATCCATTGATAATTATCACATTGATAATATCCATAGCAGCAAATAAATATCTGTTTGGTGAGACATGATTGACTTCATGCTCCTATACATTTTTCTACCAGTAATTCTGGTCTGATATTCATTGTTGTCTCATAGACTTTACTCACATTTGTGGGGTTTATTAAGGGATTTGGAAAGTGAGGGAGGCAAATAGTATCACCTGAAGCAAGTTCATGTTTTAGTAGTTCAAGCCATAATTCCTCAATTAGTCCAGGCTTGCGTTTCAGTTCAGCAGTCAATTTTTCCTTCTATCATATGGCAAGAATAGTAAAACCTTTAGTAGTGACCTTTATCTCAGAGCTTCTCTGATTACACCTTGCTTTCTGTGGTTACTCCTTGGTTTCTCCAAGCAATGCCAGTCTCTCCATCACCATCACCAGGGTCTTCCTCTCACCAGAGTCTTGCTCCATTCTCTCTCAAGTCTTGCTGCACAGTGTGGGAAAAACTATCTCTCTCATATCCTAGTCCCACAGCTGTTGATGATTTTGCAAGACCATCTATCTGCAGGTAAGATAGCTGGAGACCAGAGGGGGCTAATATAATGGCTAGAAAAGCCAACTTTTAAGCTAATATCAGAACAATGGATATGGATTACAGAAGAAGATGCAAAGTTGAGCTGTGATGTTAGAATATGATGTTGAATACTGAGTATTCCATGAACTGTCAAAAGAATGAACAGAAATGTCTTGGAGAAAGTATAGCCAGAATGTTCTTTGGAGGCAAAGATGACAAAGATCCATCTTACACACTTTGAGTATGTTGTTAGGAAAAACAATTCCTTGGAAAGGGTCATTCTTGGAAAGATGGAGTATTGGCAAAAACAAGGATGACCCTTAATGAGACAGATTGGCACAGTGACTACAGAAATGGGCTTGAGTATGTAAAAAGTTACTAGGTTGGCTCAGGATAGGACAAGGTTCAGGTCTATTGTTTACGGGGTCACTATGAGTTGTACTCTCCTTGACAGCACCGAACAACAACATCACAAAAGGTTTTGAACAGATCGTAAAAACACTCTCAAGCAAAATCGTCCTGGCCTATAGAGCTTCACCAATGAATTATACCAAAACTTCAGAGAAGCGCTGACAGCAATTTTATTCACACTATTTTAGAGTATGGAAAAACTATGGAATACTCCTAAATTAATTCTATGAAACAAGTATAACCCTGATATAAAATATATAAAATCCAGGCAAAGACATCCCTACAAAAGAAAAATTATAGATCAATATTCCTTATGAACATAAATCTAAAAATTCTCAACAAAATTCTAGTCACTATAATCAATATTAAAAAATAACCCATATACTTTGAAAAGTAGGAATCATAGCAGGGATATAAGGATGATTCAATATAAGAAAAATCATATAAATATATAAACCAACATATAAATAAAATAAAAAAAATACCCCCCACACACAAACCATAGATGCAGAAAAGGCATTTGACTAAATTCAGTCACTCCTTCCTTAAGAAAGCTTGCAGCTCCAGCTGACATCTGACTATAAGCTTATTATATACTCTAAGTCATATCTTCCAGCTAATTCCTTTTTGAATTCTTGATCCACAGAAATCATGAGAGATGATTAATTGTTATTAGTGTTCTAAGACACTAGATTTCAGGGTTCATTGTGACTTAGCTCTATTTCTGACTCTTCCAAATCTAGTAATCTACCCTGGATATCATCATACAAAATGCTGACAACATGGTTTCTTCGAAAGTAAATGTATGTCTGGGATGAGTCATGTGAATATAATTTGGCCAGATCTCATTTCTTCTAAAAAGAGGTGTCCAGTAAGATAATTTGTTGGGTTGTGATTATTTTTCTCTCCTGTAGTATCATAACATGCTTTATCTTGGTATATCATGAGAATTATTTTTGTAGCCTTTTTTTAATATTAAGGCATTTTCCCTGTTTTTCAGGGTTTGAGGTGGTTCTACTTTTTAAATTTTTGTTTTGTCCAAATTTATTATTTTTTTGGTAATCATTTTATACAAATATATAATGATTATAATATACTTTGACCAAATCATTGAACAGATACTATTTCTTTCAGTCAAATTGTTTTTATAATTATGAGATAAAATGAGTATTCTCATTTTATTGTCCCAATTTATATAGAAAAGTTTGAGAAATACATAGAAAATAAATCTATTCCATCAAAATCAATGGTGAAAAATGTTAGTGGAAGTCTCTGAAATTACCACATGATTTGTGTACTTATATTATTATTGAATTCTCTCTCCTTGAATATGATCTGTACTCTAGCAAAATTTCTTTACAAATAAAGTCTGCTTTACAAAAACAAGACAAAGTAGATTCATGGTACAGAGAAAATTTAAGTTGGACTAGTAGTGGTTCTCTTCTTTATAACATCCTCACAAAACTAACTGGCTGGGTATTCCAAAGGATAAACAGACAGCCTTAATGTTTGTGAGGAGTTCTGGTGGCATAATTTAAAGTGAGATGTGCTACTAACCCAAAGTTGAACTTTTCTGACAGTTTGACTTCACCAGTGGCTCCAAAAGAGAAAGATGGACAGTCTCCCTCCTTGTGCAAGAACCGCTTTGGAAACACAGTGGAGGGTCAGCTTTGAAATGACAATGTGAAGTTAATTTTTTTTAAACTTTTTATTGAGCCTAACAGTATCCTTGGTGTGAAAGATTACACCCTGCCAGTAACAATGAGTAAATTTGGAAACATATTTCAGTCTCGCAATCAAATTTTTTTATGAGACTAAAGCTTGACTAAACCAGACTGACAGTTTGACTGCAACCTCATGACAAACCTTGATCCAAAATTAAGTCATTTCCAGATCATGAGTCACAGAAATAGTGTGATAATAAATTTTTGATACTTTAAACTTCTAAACTTTGGAGTAATTTGCTATATAATAATAAATAGTTAATATATATAGAACAAAAGATCAGAATTCCCAATAGAGACTTAAAAGGTATATTTAGACTCTCTCTCTATCATCTCTGTAAACCCAAGCCCTGCTCTTGACCTTGTCATAATTCAACAAATTGGTTTGCTGAAGCTCATTAATAATTCTTCCCTCTATTTCCCTGGAGTCTGGCACATTGAAGCATAAATATATGGTCTTTACTTCCTACTATAAACCTACCCTCTTTTCACCCCTTTCCACTCCTTCCTACTTTTATTCAGAATTTTAAAAAAAGAAAAAGTTATTTAAGTTAAAGAGAAAGGTTAATATACCAGCACAGATGCTCTTGGGAGAGATGTGACAGAAAATCCTGGGGAATGTACTGGGGTCCCTGGAATCTGGCCAAAGATCATCACTCAGAAAAGCATGAAGAACTGTGTGTGTGTGTGTGTGTGTGTGTGTGTGTGTGTGTGAGAGAGAGAGAGAGAGAGAGAGAATCAGATGAGAGATGCAAGTGACCGCTGTGGTTCCCCCCTTAGCCCCACTTGGATGTAATTCTTTCCCCTTTTTATTTAATATTGGTTTGTATAAAAAAACTCCTATACATTGTATTTCACACTTTCTTTCCTTCATTGTGTTTCATACACTCATTTCCATATACTATTTTTTTATAAAATGAATCACCATAGAACTATGCCTATTAGCCTCTATTTTCAGATCTCTGCTTGATCTTTACCATTTCCTTCACTCTCTCCCTTTGCCCACCAAATTGTGGGATCTCGTGATTTTACCCCTCCTCATCCTCACCCATCTCTGTGATCTACCCCAATTCGTCCTCACCCGTCTACTCTCTTCCTTCCCCCATGTACCTTCATACACATTTTATTAGTTATCCTTTTAATTTTACAAAAGTAGATTTATGCAGTATTAGTCTTTGTAAGACTGAGTTCACTCAGCACAATGCTCTCCATTCTCTCCCATGTTGTGTAGTATTTTCCAAAATTATTTCTTCTGATCGTTGCATAGTATTTTATCACGTGAATGTACCACAATTTCTCAATCCGTTCATTTATTGTTGGACATTTGGGCTATTTCCTTGTTCTTGTGATTGTGAATAACACTATTAGTAATATGAGTGTACAAATTTTCATTTGTGTCTCAGTTTTAATTTCCTTGGGGTATATTCCTAGCTGTAGTATAGCTAGATTATATAAAAAAGTCTATTTTCAGCTTTTTGGAAAAAACATCAAACTGCCTTCCAAAATAGTTGTACCATTTTACAATCCCACCAGATGTTGTATGAGAGTTCCAATCTCTCCATACCCTTTCCAACATTTATTACTTTTTATCCTGTAAAACTTTACATTGTTACTAGGGTGAGATATTATCTCATTGTGGTTTTGATGTGTATCTCTCTGATTGCCAGTGATTTTGAATATTTTTTCATGCTCAAAATCACTGTTGGCCACCCAAATGTCTTCTTCTGTGAAAAATCTTTCCATGTCCTTTGTCCATTTTGGAATTGTATTATCAGGCTTTTTCTTGTGGAGGCCCTGTAGTGTTCTGTAAACTTTTGTTTGAGACCCTGGCTGAGATGTCATTCATTGCCAAGTGTTTTTTTTACCCTATTGATAAAGATTATTGATGTGTACAGGGATTTAATCTTTAGATGATACCATTCATCAATTTTATCCTCTTCTGGTTGTGGTTCTGGCTGTATTTTCCAGCCTGTTTATACCATATGCTAGACCTTCTATGTTTGGTCCCATTTTTCTTTTGCAATCTTTATGGTATTAGGCTTTACCCCTAAGTGTCTGATCTCCCTTGAGTTAGTTTTTGCATGTGAAGTGAGATGTGTATCTTGCTTCAGCTTTCTGCAGGTAGAAGTCCAGTTTCCCAGCACCATTTGTGGAATAGGTTATCACTTCCCTATTTGATGGGTTTTTTTTTCTTTGTCAAATATCAAGTGACTATACCCAGTTGGGTTAATTTTTGGGTTCTTGATTCTGTTCCATTGGTCGGTGTGTCTGTCGTTGTAAAAGTACCATGCTGTTTTGGTTATTACAGCTGTGTAATAGATTTTGAGATCAGGGAGTATTATGCCTCCCACTCTTGTTTCTCAGAGGTGCCTTGCTTATTTGAGATCTCTTTCCTTTCCAAATAAACTTGACAATTGATAGCACTTAACAATAACAACAACATCTCTTTGAAAAGTGAAATTGGTATTTTTATTGGGAATTTGTTAGACATGTAAATTGCTTTTGGTTGTTGTTGTTGTTGTTGTTAGGTGCCATCGAGTCACTTGCAACTCATAGCGACCCTGTGTACAACAACCCTAAACCCTGCTCTGTCCTGTGCCATTTGCACTGCCGCTGACACACCCATCCCGATTACCCCAGTCACTGAATCAATCCAGCTCATTGAGGGTCTTCCCCTCTTGCACCGTCCCTCCACCCTCCCAAGCATGATGTCCCTCTCCAAGGATCTGTTCCTCCTTACAATATGTCTAAAGTATGTCAGACGAAGCCCCAGAATCTTGCCTCCAAGGAGCAGCCTGGTTTAACACTCTCCAGGATGAATCTGTTTGTTTTCTT
>NW_006400030.1:433331-436810 GCF_000299155.1 Elephantulus edwardii | reverse complement strand
TACTACCAAAGGCAATTTACATGTTGATTGCAATCCCAATATAAATACTAATTTCATTCTTCGATGAGATGGAAAAGGCAGTCTCCAATTTCATTTGGAATGGAGAAAGGCCTCGAATAAGCAAAGCACTAATACAAAAAGAGAAACAAGGTAGGAGTCATCTCACTCCCTGATTTCGAATACTACTACACTTCTGTGGTGGTCAAGAAAGCATGGCATTGGTACAATGAGACACACATAGATCAGTGGAGTAGAATTGAGAAATCTGAACTAAGCCCATCTATCTATGGTCAACTGATTTTTGGCAAGGAGATGAAATCAGTGAGGAAATGTCAGCCTTTTTAACAAACGGTGTTGGCAAAATTGGAAAATTATTTGTAAAATACTCAAGCAAGATCCACACCATACACAAAAACCAACTCAAAGTAGATCAAGGGTCTACAACTAAAACAAAGGACTACAAACTTCATTAGAGAAAATCTTGGAAGAACTCTAGAAGCCCTAATCCACAACATGAACAGTTTTCCAAGCATTCTGAAAAACCTACAACCAGGAGAGGATAAAATCCCCAAACTCCCACAGGGTAAAAAGAGAAGCCACAGACTGGGAAAAAAATATTTGGCAATGACATGACTGCTAAGGGACTTATATCTAGAATCTATAGAATACTCAAGCACCACAACAAGATAAAGGTAAACAATTCAAAACTAGGCACAAGATATGAACAGACACTTCACCAAAGAACACAGTTGTAGTTTTTATAGTCTGACTTTGACAACTATTGTGAGAGAAATCTACTCTGCTTTGTTGAGAATGATTTAGATTTTTACCACAGACTCTACAATTTTTCTAATTAATAGAAACAGTTTAACTGTGATTGGCTCTTTCTTTGACCAGGATCCCTTCTGGTTCTCATATCCTAGGTCAGGAATAGGAATCAGAGAGTAGCTTCTAAGGGAATAATATCTGTGTTTCCAAAAAACCCAGATTGTGAGAGATGATACGGTGCACTCAAGTGACTTTCCTAGCTATTAGCCTTGACTTTTGCCACATGACTGGGTTGAACTATGTTAATGATATGAGTAAAGTGAATAGCACCTTTAGAGTGGTACTATGTGAATAAAGTATATAGTCTACCAATAAAGGGATTGGTCAGTTTTGCCACCCCATCAAATTTAAATTGAGCAAGTTTAGTGGCAAGAAATGGGAATCTCAGTTCCAGCAAGGAAGAAGACAGAGAGAGAGTCCAGTGTGCCTCAATTTGAACCAGAGATTCTTGTTTAAGACACTTAGGGACCTAAAAGAGAACTGCAGCAGAAACAGATAACCAGAGACCAAATGAAACAAAGCTGAATTGGGAATGTTGCCCCATGAGGCCAGAGCTTGATCCAGAGCCAGAGGCAGAGTCAGAACCAGAGTTAAGGGCCTTCCCCAGAGCTTCTGGAAGACTGAAGGGGAATGAGATACCATAATTGCTAGGACTGGGAGAGCTTTGTAACACCAGCATAGAACCATGAGGCTGAGCCCAGAGGGCTTGAAAGCACATCTGAGAAGCTACCCTCACTGAAAATTGACATACTGTTTCCAACCTGAATTGTACCTGATGTTGACAGCAACTCTGAAGCCTGCTCTGTCCTGAGCCAATCTCACTAATTCCAACACACCAACACTCATTGCCTAAGCTACTGTATCAATCTATCTCATGCAGGGTCTTCTCTCCTGAGTTATCCCTCCACCGTTCTGTGCATGATGTCCTTCTCCAAGGACATTCTTCCCTAATAAACTCCATAATCATGAGTATTGACTATAAGTTTTGTGTGGCCATCATAATGCATTAGGAAAAACAATACTAGAACAGCAAGAGCCTTGGGAAGGACAGTTGCTGTTAGAATTGATAAAGGAAGATATGAGAGTGTGGGGACATGTCTTAACTCGTAGGAATCAGTTTTTGTGTTGTGAATGTTGTAGATGGGGACTATTTTCCCTTTTGGAATTAAAAGAGGTCATATAAGGCCACCCTCCTCCTCTCTTTTCAGGGAAGAAATAATGTTTACTCAGGCAACACACTGACTTGCTTTGCAAACTTCAGAGCATATGTCTTAAGAAAAGAAAATTCCATTTGGAGTTATTTCAAGTTTAGTGAGGTCTCTCAATAATAACTAATGTTGTTGTTATTAATTGCCATGCTGTGGATTCCAGCTCCTGGCAACCTCATGTAGAGACATTATGAAGACATGTGCAATACAGAACTCCAGAAGGGCTGCATTTGCTAAGGACGTTGATATCCTTGGTGACAATTAAGACATTAATTTATGACAACTGAGAAATCCATATTAAGGGCTTATAACCAGAATTAATTATAGACAAATTGGTGAAAATACTAACCACTGATAGCTATCTTTTACTGGGCTTGAGTTCCAACTGTGTGTACAAAAGTAATATCGTTAAAAAGCTTGTTCTGAATGTATGGCTGGATGAAGCACCTTTGTCTATGATACAGAGTACTGACATTGCAGGGCTGTCAGTATGAGGTCACCTTCTTCCTCCTACTACATACCACAAAATATTAGGTTTTGGTATTTATAGTTGTTGTGTACCATCGAGTTGGGACCGATGCATAGCTGACCCTCCAGCAGGTTTTCAGAGGCAGTAAATCACATGGGAGGAGATTGTCCATCTTTCTTCCACAATTCATTACCACTAAACCACGTGTCCAGTGATATTTTATAGGTCAGTCAGAATTGCCTGATGAGAGATACTGTCCTCTTGGCTAAAGCAGACATGTGACTTTGGATAGCTACTGATTTTTGCTCTTCTCGTAGATACCCTTTCCTCATACTTTCTAACACACATTGAAATGAACATTCAGAACAAAGAAGGGTGAGGGGAGGAGGGCATAATGGGAGAATAAGAAGCCAGAGAAGGGGCAGAAGGCAAGGGGACAGCAGCAGAGGGCTACACCGTCTTTTACTTTTCTTTTTTCTTTCTGTCTAGAACTTTCCCCTTTGTTTCCCTTGAATGCACAGTGGAAGAATAGACAGTGATCTTGAGGCCTATGGACTCTTCTTTCCCCATTTATATCAAGAAAGAATTTGATAAAAAGATCCCAAACAAAGGCAGGATGAGACCAGAGAAAGAAGCAGATGGTAGGGACCTTCAGTAGTACATGTAGTTATATTTAAAGACAAAGTTAATAACTCAGAAATGTTTACTAAGAGTGATGCATTTTGGTGACAACAAAAGCCTTAAAGATTGAACAAGTTGGAGCAGAAATTATTTCTCTGGTTAATTAAAACAATAAAAAACCCATGAAGACAGGTCTTTTGGAAGAGAGCTAGACTTCCAGCATATACTGGCATCCCAACTTGCACTGATGTTCTCATGAGTTAGCAAGCATCAGGCTTACTTATTGAGTGTGGTTATTAAACACGCAACTTATTCTTTAAGGATACCTGTACCTAAATTAGACAACAGGAACC
>NW_006400030.1:430217-430794 GCF_000299155.1 Elephantulus edwardii | reverse complement strand
AAAATTACTTACATATCGTATGTTGGATTTTTTTTCCAAGCTAAGTCTTTGCAATTCAATATGTGTCTTTGGACTAGGAGCCTTCCAAGTGCTTAATATTTATATGTTGCTCCTGTTTATATATTGGGTAGTGATATTCCAAATTATTTTATCCATTCACTCATTCACTCACTAAATTATTTTCTCACTGTTTCACCTTGGTCAAGTCACTTTCTTGTCTATAGATCAGTTTTTACCTTCATAGATTATGAGTACAGTTGTATATAACTCTTTTCCCAAGGGATAGGTTATACAATGTGTTACAATTATAATTGTTGGGCAGGAAATTACTACTTATTTGCAAAATTAAAAATATTTTGTAAATTTTATTTTAATTTTCACACAAAATTCATTCACATACATTGTGTTTCATACAATCATTCCCATACATTGTGTTTTGTAATCACCATTGATCTATATCCACTATTACTCCATCTTTTCAGGTCCTCACTGGATCTTTCCTAATTCCTTCACCCACTCCTTCCATCCACCAATATCTAGGACTCTATGATTTGTACACCCAAACTTCCTTGACCCC
>NW_006400030.1:426771-428799 GCF_000299155.1 Elephantulus edwardii | reverse complement strand
CTGTGATTTTAATGAAAGTTTACAGAGAAGTTGGATTTTCAGTCATTCATTTTCCTCTCTACCCTCCCCCCACCATTTAACTTAAAAAAAAAATTATTCATTGTTGCATAATTTCTTCCCTCCTCACTACCCACCTTCCCCAGTCCACTTTGCTATGCACTTTTTTTTATTCTGGACTGTTTTCATACAAATAATCCCTAATTATATATTACTTTGAAACAGTTGTATCTTTCATCTATTCCAATGCAGTGTTCATTATTTATCCTCTCTTTTTTAGTTTTCCCCAAACTCCCATGTCAATCTCATTTTATAACAATGGTGTTATGTAATATTTGTCCTTTTGTGACTGAGACATTTTGCTTAGAATAAAGTCCTCAAGGGGCAAACACATTGGGTAATATTTTATGAGTTTCTTGTTTTTCAGTGCTGTGTAGTATTCCATTGTGTGAATATACCATAGATTTTCTATCTGTTCGCTTTCTGGTTTGTTTTTTTTTATAAATTTCATATTAGTTTTTAAAGGTTTTAAATTATTATTATACTGGTTTATTTACAAAGTTTGAATACATTATTTTTCAAATAGCAGCTCTCTTATTTCCTTCACCTCTCCCCCATCAAATTGAACAACTCTATGATTAACATTCTCACCCCTCTGCCTCCCCACTCCTACCCCTTATAGCTTCATATTCATTCTTCAATAATGACTTTCTTTATACAGTGTTTGTCCTTATGGGACTGAGTTAGGTTACTTAGCATAATGCTCTCCAGTGCTTCCCAAGTTACGTAGTAATTTATAAAATCATTGTTCCGGTATGCTGCATAGTATTCCATTGTGCGAATGTACTATAATTTCTCCATCCACTTGATTGTGGTTGGACATCTCTGGGCTGTTTTCCTGTTCTTGCGACGGTGAATAACACCTCTCTGAACATTAGTGTACAAGTACCTGTTTGTGCTTCAGTTCTCATTTTCTCAGGGTATATTCCAAGCAGTCAAAGCTGGGTCTTAGGAAATTAAAATTTTGAGCTTTTTGAGGAAGTGTCAAACTGCCTTCCAGAGTGTTTGCACCATTTTACAATCCCATCAAAAATGTATAAGAATTCTCATCTCAACACATCCTCTCCAACATTTCCTTTTTGCTGTCCTGGTAAACTTTGCCACTGCTACTGGAGCGGAATGGTGTCTCATTGCGGTTTTGTTTGGATCTCTCTTATTGTCAGTGATTTAGAGCTTTTCTTCATGTGTCTGTTGGCCATTCGAATTTCTTCCTCTGTGAAAGTTCTTTTCATGTCTTTGCCCATTTTGTAATTGAGTTATCAGTATTGTTCTTGTGGAGACCCAGAAGTATTCTGTAAACTTTTGTTATGAGACTCTTATTTGAAATGGTATTGTCAAATACTTGTTCCTAGTTGGCAGGATTTCTTTGGACCTTGTTGGAAGAAGTTTTTTGATGCACACAGGGCAATTTTAGAAGATCCCTTCTATCCTCCCTGGTCATTGTCCAACTCTCTGATGCATAACAAGTGATTGTGAAGACCATGGCTTGAATCAGACGCACCTGCATATAGAGATAGTTAAACCATATTTTTGCTTATATGGACGCCTTTTATTTCCTTCTTTTGTTGTGTTGCCCTAGCAAGCAAGCACTTCCAATACAATATTGAATAGAAGTGGTGACAGAGGCCTCCTTGTCTGGTCCCTGTTCACAAGGAAAATGCTTTCAGGCTTTTTCCATTGAGAATAATCTTAGCTCTTAGTTTTACATATATACTTTTCACAATGTTAAGGAAATTCCTTTCTATTACAATTTTGCTAATTGTCTTTAATCAGGAAGGGTTGTTGGATTTTGTCAAATGCCTTTTCTGCATCAATTTCTAAGATCATATATTTCTTGTTATTCGCTTTTTTAATATGGTGAATTACATTGATTGTTTTTCTTACGTTTAACCATCCTTGAATACCTGTTATGAATCCCACTTGGTTATGGTGATTTTATATATATGTTTGGATTTTATTGGCTAGGATTTT
>NW_006400030.1:424891-426136 GCF_000299155.1 Elephantulus edwardii | reverse complement strand
TTTGATGGAGGTGATTAGTTAGATCATTATATTTTCTTCCTTCTTCTTTGCTTATATTTGTGCCTATTGCTATGAACAGTCCCCTGGGGACTGCCTTTGCTGTATCCCAGAGGTTTTGGTATGTTGTATTTTAATTTTCATTTGTTTCAGGGAATGTTTTTGTTTTTTTCTTTATTTCTGTTATAACTCAATTATGTTCTACCAGAGAGTTATTAAGTTTCTGTGGGTGCTTTTGTAAACTTTACCCTTCTATGCTTAATTTCTAGTTTTATGTCATTGTGGTCTGAGAGGACATTTTGTATTATTTTAATGTCTTTGAACTTGTTGAGGCTTGCTTTGTGTCCTTATATGTGATCTATTGTGGAGAATGTACCATGTGCCCTTGAGAAGAAAATGTATTGAGTTTTAGTTGGGTGCAGAACCCACAAGATCAAGTAGTCTGATTTTACAGCTTATATCTTCTGCATCTTTGTTGGTTTCTTTTGAGATGAACTATCCTTTGGTGATAGTAGTGTGTTGAAGTAACCCTGTCAAGACATCAACTGCAACAAGTAAAAGAAAAGTCAAGGACCTGCCACTGAACTGTCTCATAGAGTAGAGAAAACAGGTACTTTGGGGGAAACACTGTTGTCCAGACACAGCACCTGGATTCCCTTAAGTTGAACTGGAAGGGTATGGGGCAGCTCAATACTGGGTCTAGATAACATTTCTTGAAGGGGAAAAAAGGCTTCCTTGGTGTGACATTAAGGTACTTATGGGGAGACCCTGCTGTCTAGATATACCAGGTGGGACTCCTGAAGGTCAAGCAGAAGTGTAAAGAACACCTTGAACTGGGCGTCAACACCAGTTCTGGAAGGGAACAACAGGCCTCTTGATTTTAATTCAGGTACTTTGGGGGGAACACTGCTGTCAGGATTTTGGCCCTTTTAGTCTAAGACTGAGAAGGGAGCACAAATATATAGATCCTTCCCAAAATCTTGCCATGATCTTGGTCATTATAAAGTTACACAACCTAACATCTACTAAGGAAAGACTCACATAGTGACAAGAAAGCAGTAATCCGTCTCGGTTATCATGAAAAAACAAAATAACCCTTCCCTTAAAAGAGCAGACCCAATCAAAGTCCAGATAGAGAGAACCCAAAGAAATATGAGGATGTGGAAATATTTGAACAGCTACAGAAAAAGATATAAATGTTGGACAAAAGTGAAAGCCAATATTGTTGGTGTTATGTGCCATTGAGTC
>NW_006400030.1:411908-423011 GCF_000299155.1 Elephantulus edwardii | reverse complement strand
TCCTCCCATAGCTCATTTGGTCTATGCCAATTGATGCTCAAAGCCTCAAATCTGTTCCTGAGATGGTTTTGAAATTCAAGTGGGAGAGACTTAAGATCAAATTTAGGTTTCTGTGGACTTGATTTTTTTCCCTCAACATCAGCTTGAACTTACATATGAGTAGTTGGAGGTCTGGCCCACAATCAACATCCAGCTTGGTTTTCACTGCTGACATTGAGCTTCCCCACTTAGCCTTTCCACAAATGTAATCTATTTGATTCCTATGCATACAATCTGGTGAAATCCATGTGTATAGCCTGAGTTTATTTTTCTTACAAAAGGTATTTGCAATGAATAAATCATTGAATATTCAGAACTCTATCATTCTTTCTCCAGCCTCATTTCTCTTACCAAGCCCGTGTTTTCCAGCCAGTGAAAGCCAATAAGAGAGTAAATACCTCAGAGACAATAATCCAGAAGAAATATATTGATGAGGAGCAAATGGAACAGCTATGGATGGAAATAAAAAAAACGGAAGAAAGAATGATAATATAGATAAAGAGGTATAAGCACTTTAAAAAATTATCACAAGACATAGAGAGTACAGCCAACACCGTACTGGAAATAACAGAAAAGCATGAAAATGCAATCCAGAATATCAAGACCAAAATGGTAGAAGTGGTCAACACTCTGGTTCTTGTAATGTGCTGTCGAGTCACTAGCAACTCATAGTAACCCTATGTACAATAGCCCTGGAACCTACTTTATCCTTTGTAAACTTTACTGTCTCTGACACACCTTCCTTCATTACCCCAGTCACTGAATCAAGCCACCTTATATATGGTCTTTCTCTCTTTTTCTGTCCCCCTACCCTTCCAAGCATGATGTCCTTCTCCAAGGACTGTTTGTTTCTTGCAACATGCCCAAAGTATGTCAGATGAAGTCTAAGAATTCTTGCCTTCAAGGAGCAGCTTGATTTCACCCTCTCTAGGAGGAACCCGTCTGTTCTTCTGGCAGTCTATGGCTTATTCAATACTTTTCTCCAGCACCATAGCTGAAAAGCATAAATTCTCTTACTATAATCCCTAGTCATGTCCAGCACTTTGATGCACAACAAGCGATTGTGAAGACTATGGCCTGGATCAGGTGCATTTTAGTCTCCAAACTGACATTGTTGCTCTTCTGGAGATGTCCATATCCCTGACAAATGAGTTTCCCAAAGCAATTTGTCTAGGACAAAAAAATAGAACTGAAGAGATGGAACAGAAAGTCAGTGAGCTGGAAGAGAAGAGCCTCATGGGAAACATACTAGAATGAAGAAAATATTAAATCATGTGGGATGACAGTAAAAGAAACAGCATTCATAAGATTAGGATTCCATAACATGGCAGTGACAGAGAAGTCATGAAGAAAATTGTAGAAGAAGTACTAGAAGAAAACTTTACAAGTATGTTGAAGAAACTAGAAATCCAAATTCAAGAAGGACAGCAAAAATCAAATAGACTAGACACAAAATTAAAAACATTAAGGCATATTATAGTCACATTCTCCAATTTAAATGATGAGGACAGAATTCCAAAATTAGCACAAGACAAACAGAGTCAACTACAAAGGAGATACAATTAGATTAAGTTCTGATTTCTCAACAGAAACCATGTGAGGTAGAAGATAATTGGAGGGCATATGCAGAAAGTTGAAAGAAAATAATTGTCAGCCATGGATCTTAATTCCCAGTGAAGCTGTACATCAAATATTAAGGAGAGTTTATATCCTTTGTAGAAAAGAAGGAATTTAAGGTATTTATGAAAACAATACCAAAACTACAAGAAATTTTAAGTGAAGCCCATTACATGTGGATGACAAAGGAAAGTAGATGGACTAAGTAACCAGAAACAACAACAACAAAAAAGAAACATGACAAGAGTAAAACTTTCTCAAACAATAATCACATTTAATATAAATGGACTTAGAAAAAGAGGAGCAGAATGGATAAAAAAAAACAAAGCTCATCAATATGTTGGCTACAAGAGACACATCTTAAAAAAGAAGAGAAAGACAGACTGAAAGTCAAGGCTGGGGATAAAAACATACCAAGCAAGTGAAAATAACAAAAAGCAGGAGTGCCAATACTAATCTCTGTTAAAATAGTCTTTCAGAATGAAAACCACCAAAAAGATAAGGATGGACATTACATACTGATTAAAGGCACAACAGATCAAGAAGACATAACCTTGGTCAACATTTATACAGCAAATGATAAACCTGCAAAATACATAAAAAAATGGTTAATAGAATTGAAGAAGGAAATAGCAGCACAATAGTAGTAAGTAACTTCATCACTCATTTGTTGATAGGCACTTGGGTTGCTTCCAATTCTTTGCTTTTGTGAATAACATGACTATAAACGTGGGAGTGCATATATCTGTTTGGGAGGCAGCTCTGGTTCTTTAGGGTATATTCCTAGTAGTGGAATTGCTGGGCGGATGGTGTTTCTATTTCCATCTTTTTGAGAAAGTGCATAAGGGTTCCAATCTCTCTACATGCTTTTCTCTGATAAAATTTATAGTCCTTGGTTTTACTCCAAGATTCTTGATCCACTTTGGATTGTTTTTTAGTGTATGGTGTGAGGTGTGGGTCTTGCTTGAATTTTCTATAGCTGTTGTCATTGTTTTTAAGTGCTGTTGAGTTGTAGATAACTTATAGTGACCCTATGAATGAAAGACCTGAACACTTGTATAATTTTTGTTGTTTCTCCAAGTTCATAGAGTCTCTGGAGTCAAGCTGTTATGGAAGTGGATGCCATTCCTGCTTCCAAGATTGTGTTAATTGAGGACCTCCACCAAACGCTTTTCACTATGGGTAACCAGTATTGCATTTGACACATCAGTGTCACAGAGTTTACTATCACAACAACCACGAGTTACTTCTGTACAGCAAATGGACAGACTAGTGCTATACCACTTAGAAGAATGTTTGACCAAAACCAATTAAAACCGGGCCCAATTTTCCAACACCATTTGTTAAAGAGGCTTTTGTTTCCCCCACTTAACTGATTTCATCTCCTTTTCAAAAATAAATTGATTGTAGGTAGATGAGCTGATGTCTGGATTCTCAATTCTTTTCCATAATCTATGTGTCTCATTATACCAGTACCGCTCTGTCTTGACCACCACAGCTATGTAGTAGGATTTGAGGTCAGGGAATGGGATACCTCCTACCTTTGTTCTTTTTTTTCAGGAGTGCTTTACTTATTCACTGTCTCTTCATTCCAGATGAAATTAGAAATTGCCTTTTCAAATCTGTTGGTGAACGGAATTGGTATTTGTATATGTATTGCATTGAATTTGTAGATTACCTTTGGTAGAATTGTCATTTTCATTATATTGAGTCTGCTTATCCATGAGCATAGTATACTCTTCCATTTCTGTAAGTCTCTTTTTTGTTTCTTATAACAATGTTTTGTAATTTTCTTTGAATAGGTCATTTTTGTTTCTAATTAAATTTATTAAAAAAATCTTTGATCTTGTGGTTAGCTATTGTGATGGGTATTGGGGTTTTTTTTTCTTTTCTGCATTTCTATATTGTCACTGTAGAGAAATCCAATTGATTTTTGTAAGTTGATCTTACCAAAACTTCTGGGAAACAGACAAAGTAGTAATTAGAAGTCCACTTACAGCAATAAGGAAACACATCAAAAGGCAAGAAAAAATGATAATTTGATTCTTTAACGGAACTTCTGTGACATGTTGGGGTGGGGGGGACCCAGCAAGAATTCCCTACACCCTCTAAAAAATGAAATTATAAAACTTAAGGCAGAAATAAATAAAATAAAAAAAAAGAAAAAAATTGAAACCATCAACAAGAACAGGAGTTGGTTCTTCAGAAAGTCAACTTAAAAAAAATGGACAAATCATTAATAAAAGTAGCAAAGGAAAAAACTAAAAGACACAAATAATCTAAATAAGAGATGAAAGAGGCAACATTACAACAGAATCAACTAAAATAAAAAGGTTAACAAGGGAATATTGTGAAAAAAATAAACAAACAAATATGAAAACCTAGAGGAAATGGACAAATACTTAGAAACTCACAACCTACCTAAACAGATGCAGACCAAAGCAGAACATTTAACAGAATCAAAAGAAGAAATTAAACAGATAAGAAAACAACTTCCAACAACAAAAAAAGGCCTGGACCAGATGGTTTTATTAGTGAATTTTAGCAAACATTCAGAGAAGTACTCTCATCCGTTCTACATAATTCTATGAAGCAAATATATCTTTGGTACCAAAGGCAGGTAACGTTACTGCCAAAATAGGAAACTATAGACAAATATCTATTATAAACATAGAAGCAAAATTGCTCAATAAAATCCTGGCCAATAGAATCCAACAGTGCATAAAAAAAAATTCCTCATGACCAAGTGGGATTCATAAGAGGTATGCATGGATGGTTCAACACAAGAAAAACAATCAGTGTAATTCATCACATTAACAAAGCAAAGAACAAAAATCATATGATCCTATCAATTGATGAAAAAAGGCCTTTGATAAAATTCAACACCATTTCCTGATTAAAATACTGAACAAAATAGGAATATAGGGAGATTTCCTTAACACAGTAAAAAGTTGTTAAGTGCTATGGAGTCATTGGTGACTCAGCGACCCTATGAACGAAAGACCTGAACATTTGTATAATTTTCATCATTTCTCCAGGTTCATAGGGTTTCCGGAGGCAATTTATTTTGGAAGTGAATGCCACTCCTGCTTTCAAACTTGTTTTAATCATGGAACTCCAACAAACACTGTCCACCATGGGTAACCATTATGGCATTTGACACAGAAATCGGAAAGAGCCCAGTGCATTCCATAAGTGTCCCTCGTCAAGACATGAGAAGCCATCCTAAGATCCAGCATAAACAGATTCATAACACGCTAGCTTTCAGCCTTCAGATGTGGCCAAGCATTTCACTATTTTAAAATTCTAGCACAGCCAAATGCTGGCAGACTCTGGGCCAGAGACTCCCAATTCATCTGGCAAGTCCCATCTGCTGACACCCACTTGGGATGAAAAGAAAGTCATAAAAGCCTCAAGCATTCCATACGTGTCCTTCCTCAAGACATGAGAAGCTATCCTAAGGTCCAGCATAAACTGATTCACAATGCACTAGCCCTCAGGCTACAGGCGAGGCCAAACACTTGAGTATTTTTAAATGCCAGCATGCCCAAATGCTGCCAGACTCTGGGTCAGAGACCCCCAATTCATCTGGCAAGTCCCATGTGTGTATGTAAAAAGTACATACACAAACCCAAGAACCAACAGCATTCTCAATGGAGAGAGATTGAAGGCATTCCCTTTGAGAACAGAAACTAGGCAAAGATGCCCATTATCTTCTCTCCTATTCAATATTATATTGGAAGTCTTAGTGATAGCAATAAGAGAAGGACATAAATGGTGTCTAAATTGGAAAGAGAAGGTAAAATAACCTCTATATGCAGGTGATATGATAGCATACTTAGAAACCCCTAAAGACTCAATGAGAAAACTAATGCTCATAGGTACACAAATTCAGTAAAGTGGCATAAAAAGGGTTGTTGTTTTTTAATTTTTTTTGAGGGTAAAATGGTAAAGATATACTTATTAGAAAGTTACATCCCCAAAGGGATGGACCTCCCTCCTTGAAAGGAAATACAGAGGAGTGGCAGTGTACTACTGAGATGAGGTCCTGTTTATAGCATCCTTCTTTGGGCCTCGGAGCTGGAGTTTAGACCAATGAGATGATGCCATGGAGAGTTTAACATTTAGTGGATGGTTTTCATTCTGGTCTCTGTTGTAAGTGTACACTACTTCTGATATCACTCATGACCCCAAAGCACCAATTCTATGAATGTCAATGTCAGATTCCTGGTTCTTATAGCTTAATTTTCTAAGAATCAACTTTTTCCTTTTTTCTTGGTTCTAATCATAACATTGCTCCCTGAAGAGATCAAGTCCCTAAAATATTTTAGGGTTTTGGATGATGACTACTCCAGCATGGTGAAAGTAGGCATTCTTGTCTGGTCCTTGTTCACAAAGGGAATGCCTTTACTCTTTCTTCATTGAGAATGATGTCAGCTTCTGGCTTTGAGTACATAATTTATACTCTAAAGTATATATTCTGTACTTTTGATTATGTGGAGGAAATCCTCTTCTATTCCCATTTTGCTGAGTGTTTTAATCAAGTAGGGATGTTAGATTTTGTCAAAGGCCTTTTCTGCATAAATTTGTAGAATCATGTCATTGTTGTTCTTTGCTTTGTTAATTTAATGAATTATATTGATTGTTATTCTTATGTTAAAGCATTCTTTTACACCTTTTAAGAGTCCCATTTGGTCATATAAAGTATTTGTTGTGGTGGTGGTGGTACTGTTATTTTCTATTGGCTAGGATTTTACAAAGAATTTTTGCATGTATATTCAGGAGAGATATTGCTCTGTAGTTTTCTTTTTTTGACAGTGCTTTGCCTGGTTTTGATTTTAGGATTTTGCTTGCTTCATAAAATGTAGCTAGGAGTGTCCATCTTTAAGTAGAATTGGTCATAAACCTTCTCTGAATGTTTTGTAGAATTCAGTCATGAAGCCATCTGAGCAGAATTTTTTTGGGGGGGGGCTTTTTATGCTCTGTTTAATCTTTTATGTTCAAGAGCTACACATCCATGTCTTTGTCAGTCTGGGTAGAGTGTGAGTTTAAAGGAATTTTTCCATTTCCTCCAGTTTTTCTATTTATTAGAGTACATATTTTCAAATACATTCTGATATTATTGAGATCTAGTTCTGTTGGGACGTAACTTCTATCACTTCTTGTTGTTGTTGTAAAGTGCCATTGAGTCACTTGCAACTCATAGCAACCCTATGTACAACAGCCCTAAACTCTGTTCTGTCCTGTGCCAATCTCATTGTCTCTGACAAACTCATCCCAATTACCCCAGTCACTGAATCAATCCGTCTTCTAGAGGGCCTTCCCCTCCTGTGCCTGCCCTCCACCCTACCAAGCATGATGTCTTTCTCCAAGGACCGCTCTCTCCTTACAACATGACCAAAGTCTGTCAGACGGAGCTTCAGAATCCTTGCCTCCAAGGAGCAGCCTGGTTTAACCCTCTCCAAAATGAATCTGTTTGTTTTCTTAGCAGTCCATGGTACCCTCAATACTCTTCTCCAACACCAAAGGCATCAATTCTCCTTCTGTCCTCCCTAGTCATTGTCCAACTGTCTGACGCATAACACGTGATTACAAAGACGATGGCCTGTATCAGACGCACCTTAGTCTCCAGAGAGACACCGTTGCTCTTCAGTACTTTAGAGAGGTCCCTAACAGCAGACTACTTTCCCATTGCAATACGTCTTTTAATTTCCTGGCTGCCGGCGACAAGAGTATTGACTCTGGAGCTAAGCAGACTAAAACTGTAAACAATCTCAATCTTTTCACCACCCATCCTGATGCTGCCAATTGGTCCAGTGGTGAGAATCTTTGTCTTCTTGACATTGAGCCTCAATTCATATTGGAGGCTGCAGCCCTTGAATCTCTGCAGCAAGTGCTTCAGGTCCTCCTCAGTTTCAACAAGCAGGGTTGTGTCATCCGCATAACGCAGATTGTTGTTAGATCTTCCACCAGTCCTGATGCCACATTTCTCCTCATAGAGCCCAGCCTCCTGGATGATCTGTTCTGCATATAGTTTGAAAAGGTATAGAGACAGGACACATCCCTGGCGTACACCCTTCCCAATTTTGAACCATGCAGTGTTTCCTTGCTCTGTTCTGACGACTGCCTCTTGATTCAAGTATTTACATGATTATTGTCCTCACTTTTATTCTGCTGTTAAGTTTGCCAAAGACATGTCTGTTTCTGTTTTCTATATCATTGATTTCAACTCTTGTCCTTTCTTCTGGAGGATATGGAGTTAGATTGTTGCTCTTTTTCTATTTAATAGAATTGTTGAGTTAGGTTGTTAACTTTGCTTCTTTACTTTTTTGGTGTTTGCTTATTGCTATGAATTATCCCTGAGGACTGCCTTAACTATATCCCCGATGTTTTGGTATGTATGTTGTATTTTCATTATTATTTGTTTTCAGAAACTTTAAAATTTTAATTTTTTTTCTACAAGCCAGTATTGTTGTTCTTCTTATTGTTGTTATGTGCCATTGAGTTGCTTGTGATGCATAGCAACCCGATGTACAATAGCTTTGAATCCTGCTCTATCTTGAAACAATTTCGTTGTCCTCTCCCTACTACCTAGTTAATCTTTCCAGAAGCTTTCTTTCTTGCGCTTTCCCTTCACTCTTTAAAACACAATGCCCCTCTCCAAGGACTGGTCCCTCCTTGCAACATGCCTAAAGTTTGTGAGATGGAGCTTCAAAATCCTTGTCTCCAAGGAGAAACTTAATTTCACCTTCTTTAGAACACACCTGTTTGTTCTCCTGGCAGTCCACGGTATGTTCAATACTCTTCCCCAGCAACACAACTCAAATGCATTGATACTTCTTCTATCATCCTTAGTCACTGTCCAACTGTCTGGTGAATAGCAATTAATGGCAAAGATCATGGTTTGGATCAGGCACACCTTAGTCTCTAGACTGACATCATTACTCTTTACTACTTTTGAGAGGTCCCTGACAGCAACTTTTCTCAGTGCAATTAGTCTTGATTTCTTGACTGCTGGTGCCAAGAGTGTTGATTGTGGATCCAAGCAAGCTGAAATTATTGAATAAACAGCATTCAGTCATCCCCAAATTACTAACTAAATATGTGAAATATTTTGTTAATATACTGTTGTTCTCTCTCATTGCCATTGAGTCAGAACCGATTCACAGTTGACCCTCTAGCAGATTTCATGAGACTATGAATCTCATAGGAGGGGATTGTACATCTTTCTTTTGCAAAAGTGCTGGACCACCAGTGGGTTTGAACCTCCAGTAAGGCATCACCTTTAGATTAACAGTACAACTCCTTATGAGTTATGCTACTAAAGCTACCTAGTTGATAGATGCCCTCAAGTTGTTGCTTTTGACTCAACCACTCCATGTCACAAAGTAGAACTTTCCTATAGGCTTTCTTTGACTGTAATCTTTATGAGAGAAGTTCACCAGGTCTTTGGAAGGGTGAGACTAGCGGCTTAAAACTATATTTCTAAAAATCCAATAGTGTTTGTTTAACAGATGGAAACAGCACAATAGATTGTATTAACCCACACTTATCAGGTGTTTTGTTTTCATTTCCATCTCTTGACCATTCTCGGTAAGTAAGGAGACATAGAGAAAGCAAGGTAAGGAAATTTGGGGCCAATAAAGCATGGTTATAAGAGACACCTTCAGGGAACAGTTTCGGCCACCTTTGATTTCCTTAACTCTCCTTTGACTACAAACAACCAATTTCTGAGGTGATGAGATTGAAGGTGTGTCTACTCTCCTAGACTCTTGTTAGTTGTGTTCTGTAGAGAAGAAGCAGTCACTGCCAGCAGCAATTTTTCATCATTTCCTCCTGGCGTGCAGTTCCGAGGCCTGTAGAAAGCTGTGCGTGACCCAGGCCTTTCTGTAAGTCAGCTAATGATTGCCCAATCCACTGGAGAAAATTGATTGTGTCAAAAGTAATGAAAGGCTGTGGGCTGATCAATGTCTCACTGAAGTTAACTTTCACACGAAACTGCCCAAAGCTGGAATTAAATGTCAGGTACAATTTAGCACTGATGCCCTTGCACTGCCTTTGGAGAGGGAGCTTTGCAGCTCATTCTATGTGTCAGATTAACTCCCCCATAGCTGGCTCCCCTGGCTAAAGTGATCTGATCGGCACCTGGCAAGCTGCCACACCACAAGACTCTCGATAATATCTGCGAAAGTGGGAACTTGGTGCTCAGGGCTGTTCTGGGGCTATGCTTCCTGTCAAGGTTAGAAGGAAAACTTGCTGGAGAAGAAAAGAGAGAGTTAGGTGTTAGATGTCAAGTCTGATCTAAATAAGGTCATGGCATTAAAGCCCTGTGTGATGACTTTTGGAAGCAATCCAGTCATGCAGAGGATGGCTGAGGGAAGAGGTGAAGGAGGGCTCTCTTTTGCCAAAACCTGATCAATGTTTGTGTCCTCTGTGATTTAACTCCACATAACTTTTTACACTAATCCCTCACAATGTTCTTTACACGCTACTGAATCAAATAAAATACTTAGTTTGCCCTATACAAACCAAGTCTTGCTGTGCATATCCTTCCTTTCTCTCTTGGCTCCCTTCCTCATACAACAAATTCTACCATACTTAATGCCCATATCAAACGTCCCTTCCTTTATTTTGTTTTATATTAGTTTGCATACAAAGTCCATATACATTGTGCTTCATGTTTTCCTTCATTCACATTGTGTTATATACAGTCATTCTCATATATTGTGTTTTATAAAATCAGCTCCCATTGAACTATGCCCATCGTTACCTCTTCTATTCAGATCCCTGCCAGATCTTTCCCATTTCTTTACCCATTCCCTCCACCCATCAAACTGTGTGCCCCTGTGATGTCCCTCCTTCCCACACTCACATCTCTGCTCCCACCCCTTCCCCATACACTTTTTATTAATTTTTTGTCTATTTATTACAATAATGGTCTTATGCAATATTTGTCTTTATGAGACTGAGTTCACTCAGCAAAATGCTCTCCAGTCATTCCCAAGTTATGAACTATTTTTTGAGATTAGACATTTGAGTTGTTTTTATGTTCTTGCAATTGTGAATAATGCTGATATGAATATTGGCATACAAATGTCCCTTTGTGTCTCAGTTTTAATTTCCTTTGAGTATATCCTTGCAGTGGAATAGCTGAGTCATATGAACTTTCTATATTTATCTTTTTGAAGAAATGCAAAGCTGCCTTCTAGAGTGGTTGTACCATTTTGCAGTGTATGAGAGTTCCAATGTCTCCATATCCTCTCCAACATTTATTGCTTGCTGTCCTATTAAACTTTGCCAGTGGTACAGGAGTGAGTAGGTATCTCATTTAGGTTTTGATTCACAAATATTTTATTGCCAGTGATTTTTTTTAAGAAATAAGCAAATGTATATTTATTTCAAGTAAATTTGTAACATTTAGTTTCAGAATTAAAGTCTTAAAGTAAA
>NW_006400030.1:358476-411808 GCF_000299155.1 Elephantulus edwardii | reverse complement strand
GTCTTCTTATGGTCCTAAGTACTTGTTTCCTGTTATTAGTTAGTATTGTGTTTATAGTATATCTTCCCTGCATTGATGCTATAAACATCTTTCTCCCTACAGTTCTACTTTATTTACTCTCAAAGTGTCTTATGTGAAAATGTGCAGTGTAACTGATTTTTCATTCACTCATTTATAAAGATTTTTTTTTAATGGCTCCACTGACAGTCTCCATAACAGTAATGTTTGAGTCTTCACTGTGGTTCTTCATTTCATTCATCCTTCCAGCCTATCCCTTACTAACTTCTGAGATTTTTCTCTGAACAAATCAAACTCATGCTCAGATTCATTCATTGTTTTGGTGTCAGAACCAGCCCAGATCTGACCCTATGGTGTGTTTTTGGGAATTGTTTCACACCGGAAGAGATTGGCCACCTTTCTCCAGCAGAGCTCCTGGTGGATTTGAACTAGCAGAGAGGTGCTGCTGTTGGGTTTGTGCTGCAACTTCATATGCACTGTGCCACCAGAACCCTTTCTGTCTTATATGATTGATTATTCTAGGAAGTGAGTACCTCCTTAGTGTTATTCTTTTAAGCATATTTAATATTTAGCTGAATGTTGGCCCACAAGAGGAAAATTAGTTCTAGACTCAAAGAGTTAAATACAGTTCCTAGTGTATGAGGTTCTGCCAGTTTCTGTTAGACCAGCAAGTCGGGTCTTTTTGTGATTTTGAGCCAGGTTCCACGTTTTTGTCTTTAGTTTTGTCTTTGAGCCTCTTTGTGACCCCTTGCATAGTGGTCATCAGTGGTCGCCAGGTACCATCGGAAAGAAACATATTTTCATATGTTTTGTCCTGGAAAGCAGGTGCTATTGTCACACAGTTGTAAGCATTTGGCTTCTGACAGAAAGGTCAGAAGTTTGAGCATACCATCTATGGAAGAAAGATGTAAGCAGATTGCATGTTTTAATGAAAATTCAGATTCAGTATGTGATTTTTCTAGAAAATTTTTACTAGGATTTTTTGATTGACTAGTATCCATTTAGGACAAACTGGAAGAAAATAATCTTCTTGATAATTTGTCTTATAAACATTTATAATTTTTATGCCAGTCAATAAAGAGAAATTCTTCATAAAATTATAATACATCTTTTCTTAAGTAAAACTCTGGAATTTAAATTTTTGTTCTTGTTTTGCTACTGCTTTCAAGTACTTCTGTAGGCATTTGTCTCCAAGACAAATCTGAAATTACTATTAATGGTCATAGTTTCACTTTTCACATTATCTCACTTCTGTCTTTTTTTTTTTAAATTTAGGTTGTTTATTTTTCATTTCAATGAACATCTACAGATATTTTTTTAAGGTTTCCAGAAAAGCTCATCAGGTGTCAATGCGATGCCCTTATGATCTTGAGGGTCTCCTGGTTCTTGGCTTCTCTGGAGCAGGCTAGACCAGACTCCTGAGTGTGTGGACAGCCTCAGTGTGGAGCATCCTCCCTACTGTCACCTGAGGCTTCAGACACTTTGGTGATGCCAGGGCCTGCCTCGGCCTCCTTTTTCTCTACTGTGGACATCTAGACTTCCACAGCCAGATATGGTTGGGAACATTACAAGGTGAATAGGCCAGCCCAGGGGCCCTAGGTACTTGTGACCTCCCCTTCTGCTTGGGAGACATGTCTTTGGGGTGGGCTGGAACTGTGGCTTCTAAATCTTGGGGGATGACTGACCCACCTCGCTAGCTGATTTTCTGCTTGGGATGCTCTGTCTGGACCTTCAGTAAGGAATCTCCAGGACCATGAGCTTGACTCACCAGGGGCAGAAGAAGTGTCAGAACTGGTGAGGGTGAGTCCAAAAGTGCTGGGACAAAATGTTGTTAATGTCTGGGGGTAGAGATGCTGGGCTTGCCAGCAGCCACCAGTGGGTGTGGGGTCTGTGAGTCTAGCTCTGCCCAGGACAGGGACTGGTAAGAAGGAGACAACCTTCTCAGGGACTTTAGGGTACCAAGCTGCTTCTGAGGTCTCTGGACCTTGTCTGTTGGGGTCACTGGGCAAGAAGGCTTCCTCTTCACCACCCTCTGCTCTTCTGCTGAGCAGACTCTGGCTCTCTTCTGGGTTAGGTACCACACCTAGTTTCCGTGTGCCCTCTGCGTTGTCAGGCCCCTCGTTAGTGCCATCCTCTGAGGAATCTACCTTCTGGATGGCTTCTTGCTTCTGCAGTGGCTCTCTCTGTTCAGCCTGGTCCTGCCAGATGGTTCCCAAGGCCCATGAGGGAACAGGCTGCAGCACCCTCTTCCCTGGAAGCTTCCCCTTTCCAGATAGTACACTCCTGGTTCCAGTTACCTCCAGAGGGCTGTCTTCTCTGGGTGTCAGTTCCATCTTTAGTTTGGAGTGGGGAAGGCCAAAGCTATGCCTGTGAGAACTGGCCAACTTCTTCTCGGAAGCAGTAAGCAGAGCTGCCAGCTTCTCAGCTGACTGTGGTGCTTTAGTGGGGTGGCTCAGCATTCTTGGGTCTTGAGAGCTGTCTGCCCAGGGGAGCTGATGAGTGAAGCTTGGTGGGGAAGGCCTGAGCCCCATGGCCAGCCAGCGGTGATGGAGAACTCTGGTTGCCAGTGATAAATATCTTCCTCTGTGAAAAATCCATGTCTTTTACCATTTTGTGATTGTGTTATCAGTCTTTATCTTTTGGAGGCCCTGTAGGATTTTGTAAGCTTTTGATATGAGACCCTTGTCTGAAATGTCATTGACAAACGATTTTTTTCCCAGTCTGCAGGTTATCTTTTCACCTTTTTAGAAAAAGTTTTTGATGCACACCGGGACTTAATTATTAGGAGATCCTGTTCATCGATGTTACCCTTTCTTATTTGTGCATTTCAAACTATATTCAACAGCTTCTTTATACTATAGGTTAGGCCTTCTAAGCTTGGTTCCCCTTTGTCTTTTATGATCTTTATAGTTTAAGACTTTACCCCCAGGTTTCTGATCAGTCCTGAGTTGATTTTCGTGGTTGGTGTGTGCAGTGTTAGACCAAAAGTTGCCTTTTTAAAATCCATTTAGCCTCTGAGTTCCAGCTACTTTAACTACAGACATATGGTGTTGGCATAGCCTTGCAGATCAGCATCTACTCTGGGACTAAGATAGATGAAAGAGTGCTTCCCACACTAAGCAGCAAGATTTAAAGCAGCAAGACATGAGGCATGCAAGATTTAAGGTGAGAAAGTCATAAGGCAAGACTTGAACTAAGCAAGGCTTGAGGCAGTGAGACCCTAGTGAGAGTGAGAACCTGATGGTGGAGAGACTGGCATTGCTGTTGTTAAGTGCTGTCGAGTTGCTTGTGACTCATAGCTACGCTGTGTACAAGTCTTAATGCTGCCCTATCCTGAGCCAACTTTATTGTCTCTGACACATCTACCCCTTATTATGCAGTCACTGAATCAATCCATCTCATCAAGAGTCTTCATCTCCTGCATTGTCCCTCCACCCTTGCAAGCATGACATCCCATTCCAAAGACAGTCTCTCCTTGCAACATGACCAAAGTATGTCAGATAGAGTTTCAGAATTCTTGCCTCCAAGGATTGTCCTCTCTAGGACAAACTTGTTTGTTCTCTTAGCGGTCCATGGTATAACCAACACTCCTCTCCAGCACAACTCAAAGTATCAATTCTCCTTCTATCATCCCTTGTCATTGTCCAGCTTTCTGATGCATATCAAGTAACTGTGAAGACTATAGCTTGGATCAGGCACACCTTAGTCTGTAGACTGACATCATTGCTCTTCACTATACTGGAGAGGTCCGTACAGTAGACTTTCCCAATGCAATTTGTCTTTTGATTTTATGGCTGCTGGTACCAAGAGTATTGATTGTGGAGCCAAGCAAACTGAAGCTCTTAACAATCTCAATCCCTTCACCTATCATGATGCTGCCAGTTGGCCCAGTGGTAAATCTTTGTTTTCTTAATGTTCAGCTTCAATCCATATTGAAGGTTGCAGTGCTTGTACTCCTGCAGCAAATGCCTCAGGTCCTCCTCAGTTTGGGCAAGCAAGGTTATATCATCTGCATAATGCAGGTTGTTGATGAGTCTTCTTTCAATCTGGACACCACATTCCTTCCCAAATAGCCCAGCCTCCATTGCTGTGGAGAAACTGTGGCAAACTGTGACCTGAAGTTTCTTGCATTTGTACTGACCACAGTAAAAGGTATTCGGCTGCTCTTGCCTTTTATGATGGAAGGAGAAGCTGACATATAATTGTGCTGAGGCAAACTTTGCTTGATGATTTGAATAGAACTAATCTGAGCCAAACTTTCATTTGGTTTGGATTTGACTGCTGAATTGAAACTAGAGTCTGGACTAATAATTGGAGAATTGTCCTTGAAACTGTTGGTTTAAAGCCTGGACTTGTATTGGGTGATATTCTTTCCTTCCCAACTCACTTCCCTAATAAACTCCTCTGTTGGTATCATAACTATGAGTCTGAGCAACAGATAAAATAAACTCTTGTTATTGATGGGCCTGGCTCTACTGGTACCATTGGGCTGGGCTAAGGACACTTTATCTGCTTTCTTCTCTGAAATGGTGAAGGGCTGTGCCATTTTCATTTCCTCTGGCCCTTTCAGAGACTTCCATGGCCTTGTGCATCCATGGACCATTTTCTGCCACTTAGACAGTGTGAGAGGCAGATCCTGCTTTACCTATCTGCAGGTAGAAGGCCAGTTTTGCCAGCAACACCTGTTGGAAAGGTTGTAATTTCCACATTGTTGTTGTTGTTGTTATGTGCCGTCTAGTTGTTTGTGACTTTTAGTGACCCTGTGTACAATAGCCCTAAACCCTGCTCTATCCTGTGCCAATCGCATTGCCTCTGACACACCCATCCCGATTACCCCAGTCACTGAATCAATCTACCTCGTAGAGGGTCTTCCCCTTCTGCACTGTCCCTCTACCCTACCAAGCATGATGTCCCTCTCCAAGGACCTGTCTCTCCTTACAACATGTCCAAAGTATGTCAGACGAAGCCCCAGAATCCTTGCCTCCAAGGAGTAGCCTGGTATATCCCTCTTTAGGGTGGATCTGTTTGTTTCCTTGGCAGTCCATGGAACATTCAATACTCTTCTCCAGCACCACAGCTCAAAGGCATCAATTCTCCTGTTTTCCCTAGTCATTGTCCAACTCTCTGATGTATAACAAGTGATTGCAAAGACCATGGCCTGTATCAGACGCACCTTAGTCTCCAGAGAGACACTGTTGCTCTTGAGTACTTTAGAGAGGTCCCTAACCACAGACTTTCCCATCGCGATACACTTTTTAATTTCCTGACTTCTGGTGCCAAGAGTGTTGACTGTGGAGCCAAGCAAACTGAAGCTGTGAACAATCTCAATCTCTTTGCCATCCATCCTGATGCTACCGATTGGTCCAGTGGTGAGAATCTTTGTCTTTTTGACATTGAGCCTCAGTCCATACTGAAGGCTGCAGTCCTTGACCCTCTGCAGTAAGTGCATGAAGTCCTCCTCAGTTTCAGCGAGCATTTAGATAGGCTTTGTTTCCTTGCCAAATATATCATCTGACTATAGGTAGTTGTGTTAATTTCTGAATTTTCAATTATATTCCTTTGACTAGTGTGTCTGGCATTGTACCAATGCCATGGTATTTTGGTTGTTACAACTGTGCAGTAGGTTTCATATTAGGGAGTGCTATGCCTTCCACTTCATTCTTGTTTTTCAGAAGTACTTTGCTTATTCAAGCTCTCTTTCCTTTCCAGATAAACTTGCCAATTGCCTTTTCTATCTCTTTGAAAAATGAATTGGTATCTGTATTGTTATACGGCATATCATCTGACACATTTCAACAAACAGATGCTGCCTTGGACACATTCACCAGATTGTGCTAAGAAATCTGGAGGACATCTACCTGGTCAATTCACTAGATGAGATCTATATTTATTCCTATCCCAGAAAAAGGTTATCCAAAAAAGTGTGGAAATATTGGATAATATTATTAATATCACATGTAAGCAAAATCCTGCAGAAGATTATTAAAATAACTGACTGGAACAATACATTAAAAGAGAACTGCCAGATGTGCAAGTTGGATTTAGAAGAGGTTGTGACATTATAGCCAATGTTAGATGGATTAGCTGAAAGCAAACAGTACCAGAAGGAAAGGCATTTGACTGTGTGGATCACAACAAAGAGTGGTTAACTTTGAGAAGAATGGGAATCACAAAACACTTCATTGTGCTCATGTAAAACCTACACTTGGACCAGGAAGAAGTCATAAGAACAGAGCAAGGAAACACGCATGGTTCAGAATCAAGAAACGTATATGTCAGGGATGTAGCCCATCTCCATACCTATTCAAATGCATAGATCATTTCAAACCCAGTGGATCATTCAGGAGGCTGGACTTTTTGAGGAAGAATGTGGCATCAGGATTGGAGGAAGACTCGCCAACAACATGCATTATTCAGATGACATAACTTCCCTTGCCAAAACTGAGGAGAACCTGAGGTGTTTTCTACATATAGAAGGTCAAGGACTGTAGTGTTCATTATGGATTTTCAACATCAGGAACAAGGATTCTCACCACTGGGCCAATTGACAGCACTATGATAGATGGAAAAGAGATTGAGATTCTTGATTTTTTTAAGCTTGTTCAATTCCACAATCAACATTCTTGGCACCAGCAATTTTTTTTAAAAGGTGAAAATCTTTTGGGAAAGATTTGGGATACTGTCCACCTAGCATTGGGAAAATCTGTCAGGTATGTCTCCAGAATACTGAAGAGCAATAATTACAATCCAGAGACTAATGTGTGCCTAATATAGGCCATAGTTTTTGCAATTACTTGCTATGCATCAGAGAGCTCAACATTGATTAAGGATTGTAGAAGAAGAATCCATGCCTTTGAGTTGTGCTGGAGAGGAGTATTGAACAAACTGTGGACTGCCAAGAGTACAAATAGTTCTTTCCTGGAGAGGAGGCATCAAGTTGCTCCCTGGAAACAAAGATTTTGAGGCTCTATCTCATCTACTTTGGACATATTTTCAGGAGGGATCAGTTCTTGGAGAAGGACATTATGCTTGGAATGTTGCAGGGACTATGCAGGAGAGGAAGACCTTGGATGATATGGATTGACTCAGTAACTAGGGTAATGAGTGTAGGTGTGATAGAATGAAATGGACTCAAGGTAGGGCAGAGTTCAGAGGCATTGTGCATAGGTTTGCTATGCATTGCAAGTGACTTGGTGACATGCAACAACAGCAATAACAACAGCAGCAACATTGGGATTGTGTTGAAGAGGTAGATTGCTTTTAGTAGGATTATCACTTATATTATACAGAGTCATCCTATCCATGAACAGGGAACATTTTTCCATTTATTTATATTTTATTGTTTCTTTTCTTAAAATAAAGTTTTAATTTTATACTGTATGTTGTTGTTGTTATGTACCGTTGAGTCACTTGCAATTCATAGTCACCCTATGTACAACAGCCCTCCACCCTGCTCTATTCCTTGCCAATTTTATTGTCTCCAACACGCCTATTCCCATTACTCCAGTGATGGAATCAATCCATCTCATCGAGGGTCTTCCTCTCCTGCGCTGTCCCTCTACCCTTGCAAGCATGACGTCCCTCCCCAAGGACTGATTGATCCCTCCTTGCAACATGTCCAAAGTATGTCAAACAAAGCCTTAGAATCCTTGCCTCCAAGGATAGCCTGGCTTCACCCTCTCCAGGACAAACTTGTTTGTTCTCCTAGCTGGACATGGTTTATACAATACAATACTCTTCTCCAGCACCAAAGCTCAAGGGCATCAACTCTCCTTCTATCATCCCTATTCATTGTCTAGATCTCTGAAGCATAGCAAGAAATGACAAAATACCACAGCCTGTATCAGGCACACCTTAGTCTCCAGACTGACATCATTGTTTCTCAGTACCCTGGAGAGGTCTCAGACAGCAGGCTTTCCCAATGCAATTTGTCTTTTAATTTCCTGGCTGCTGGTACCAAGAGTGTTGATTGAAAATAGAGTCAAGCAAGCTGAAACTGTCAACAATCTAAATCTCTTCACCATCTATCATGATGCAGCCGATCGGCCCAGTGGTGAGAATCTTTGTTTTCGTGATGTTGAGCTTCAATTCATATAGAATCCTTGACCTTCTGCAGCAAGTGTTTCAGATCCTCCTCGATTTCAGCAAGGAGAGTTGTATCATCTGCATAATGCAGATTGTTGATGAGTCTACCTCCAATACTGATGCTATGCTTCTCCTCATAGAATCCAGCCTTCTGGATAATCTGTTCTGCATATAGATTGAAAAGATATGGAGACAGGACACATATTTGATGCATACCCTTCTCTATTTGAACATGAAGTGTTTCCTTGCTCTGCTCTGACAACTGTCTTCTGGTTCAAGTACAAGTTTCGCATAAGCACAATCAAGCATTCTGGAATTCACATTCTTCTCAAAGTCAGCCAGATTGTTGTGATCCACACAGTTAAATTCCTTTGCATAGTCAATGAAACGCAGATAGACATTCCTCTGGTACTCTTTGTTTTCAGCCAAGATTCATCTGACATTAGTTATAATATCCCTAGTACCACGGCCTCTTCAAATTCCGGCATGAACTTCAGGCAGTTCTCTGTTGATGTGTTGTTTCAGTCATTTTGGGATGAACTTCAGCAGAATCTTTTTTTTGTGATCAATATCAATGATATTGTTCGATGATTTCTGTTCATATATATATTTTCACACCAGATCTTTCCCCTTTCTTTTTCCACCCATCAAATTGTGAGACCCCATGATTGAGTCCCCATCTCATCCATTCTCACCCCCCTGCTCCCCCCACCCCTTGAATCTTTATACACATTCAACATTAATGGTCTTATATAGTATTTGTCCTTATGGAACTGAGTTTACCTAGCATAATGCTCTCCAGTCTTTCCCAAGTTAGGCAGTAATTTATAAATCATTGCTCTTTTATACTGTATAGTAGTACTGTCATGTGAATGTACCTTACTTTCTCAATACATTTCATGTGGTTGGCTATTTAGGCTGTTTCTATGTTCTTACAATGGTGAATAACGTTGCTATGAACATTGGTGTACAAGCCTCTGTTTATGCATCAGTTCTCATTTACTCTGAGTATATTCCAAGCAGTGGAATAGCTAGGTCATATGAAATTTCTGTGCTCAGCTTTTTGAGGAATCATCAAATTGCCTTCCAGAATGGTTGTACCATTTTACAATCTCACCAACAATGTATGAGCTCCTATTTTGTCAAATCCTCTCCAACATTTATTACTTGATGCCATGTTAAACTTTGTCACTGCTACTGGGATAAGATGGTCTGTCATTGTGGTTTTTATTTACATCTCTCTTATTGCCAGTGATTTTGAACATTTCTTCATGTGTCTGTTGGCCACCTGAATCTCCTCTTTGAAAAATCTTTCCATGTCTCTTGCCCATTTTGTAGATCTCCTATTCTTTCTAGTAGTAGTGTTTTGTAGTTTATAAGGGTATTTTGTGTCTCTAGTTGAGTTCACTTCCAAGTATCTCTATTTGAAGTTAGGTATTGTAAATATAATTGTTTCTTAGTTTCCTTATCTGTGCATACTTTGTTACTCTGGAAGAAACCAACTGATTTTTATATATTGATCTTGTATCCTGGACATCTACTGCATTGGTCTACTAGGTCTAAGAGTTTTGGGTTTTTTTGTTTAAATTTTTAATTTTTTTATATTACTCTGATTTATTTACAAAGTTTTAATATATTTTTTCACAAAAAGAGGGATTTTTTTAATGTTTAGGTTATTTTTTCCCCACAATCTTAATCACCTGCATATAGGGACAGTGTTACCACCTCTTTGCCAATTTGGATGTCTCTTATTTCTTTTCCTTGCTGTATTGCCTTAGCAAGTACTTCCAAGACCTGATCACTTCTTGTAACATGTCCAAAGTATGTCAGTCAGAGCTTCAGAATCCTTGCCTCCCTGGAACAGCTTGATTTCACCCTTTCCAGGACAGACTTGTTTGTTCTCTTGGTGATCCATGATATGTCTGCATTAATGTCTGTACCTATTCACTTTAATTTTTTCCATCAGTTCACACATAGACAACAGGACAAAGTATTTATGAAAAGATGATTTTACTTATATTGTTGTTAGGTGCCATTGAGTTGAGCATGCCTCATATCGACTCTATAAACAAAACATCTAAACCATGTTCCTCACACGTTCTGACACACAAGAGCCTATTGCAGTAGTCACCGTATCAATCCACCTGGCTGAGGGTCTTCCTCTCCTTCACCAACCCTCCACCCTTCCCAGCATCATGTCCTTCTCCAAGGAATAGTACCTTCTAGCAGCATGTCCAAAGTGTGTGAGGCAAAGCCCTATCATTCTTGCCTCCAAAGAGCACTCAAGCTGCATCTTTTCCAGGACATATTTGTTTGTTCTCTTGGTTGTCCATGGGATGTTCAGTGCTCTTCCCTAATACCACAGTTCAAAAGCTTCAAGACTTTTTCTGTCATACTTTTTCGTTGTACAGCTCTCAGATGCATTGTTAGTAATCAGAAAGGTCAGAGACTTACTCAGACATACCTTAGTCTTCAAACTGACATCACAACTCAATAATTTGGAAAGGTCTCTAACTGCAGATTTTCCCAGTGAAATGTTTGTCTTTATTTTCTAACTGCTGGTGCAAAGGGTGTTAATTGTGGATCCAAGCAAGATGAAGCTGTTGATAGTTTCAATCTCCTTTCTATCTATCATGAAGTTGCCTATTGGTGCAGTGGTAAGAATTTTTGTTTTCTTGCAACTGAGAGGCAAACTGAGATACCTAAAGTTGCATTTTTTTAAATCTTCTGCAACAAGTGCTTTAAGCCCTCCCCACTTTCAGCAAGGGAGATTGTATCATCCGCCTAATGCAAGTTATTGACTATGCAAAGGCATTTGACTGTGTAGATCATAACAAACTATGGCTGACTCTGAGAAGAATGGGAATCCCAGAACACTTGATCATTCTAATGTGAAACTTATACTTGGACCAGGAGGCAGTCGTCAAAACAGAGCAAGGGAACACTGCATGGTTCAAAATTGGGAAGGGCGTACGCCAGGAATGCATCGTATCTTCATACCTTTTCAACCTATATGCAGAACAGATTATCCGGGAGGCTGGGCTCTATGAGGAGAAATGTAGGGTCAAGATTGTACGATTTATAAACAATCTGCGTTATGCGTATGACACAACCCTGCTTGCTGAAACTGAAGAGGACCTGAAGCGCCTGCTGCAGAGTGTCAAGGACTGAAGCCTACAATATGGATTGAGGCTCAATGTCAAGAAGACAAAGATTCTCACCACTCGACCAATTGGCAGCATCAGGATGGATGGTGAAGAGATTGAGATTGTTCACAGCTTTAGTTTGCTTGGCTCCACAGTCAACAGTCTTGGCACCAGCAGCCAGGAAATTAAAAGGCACATTGCCATGGGAAAGTCTGCTGTTAGGGACCTCTCCAAAGTGCTGAAGAGCAGTGGTGTCTCTCTGGAGACTAAGGTGCATCTGATACAGGCCATGGTCTTCGCAATCACCTGTTATGCATCAGAGAGTTGGACAATGACCAAGGAGGATAGAAGGAGAACTGATGCCTTTGAGCTGTGGTGCTGGAGAAGAGTACTGAGAATACCATGGACTGCTAGGAAAACAAATAGATTTGTCCTGGAGAGGGTTAAACCGGGTGGCTCCTTGGAGGCAAGGATTCTGAGGCTTGGTCTAACTTACTTTGGACATGTTGTGAGGAGAGACCGGTCCTTGGAGAGGGACATCATGCTTGGGAGGATGGAGGGACGGCGCAGGAGAGGAAGGCCCTCTATGAGGTGGATTGATTCAGTGACTGGGATAATTGGGATGGAACTGTCAGAGACAGTGCGATTAGCACAGGACAGAGCGGAGTTTAGGGCTGTTGTACATAGGGTCGCTATGAGTCGCAGGCGACTCGACAGCACATAACAACAACAACATCCCACCCCCACAGTTCTGATGCCACACTTCTATTCATAGAGTCCATCTTCTTAAAATTTGCTCAGTGTACAGATTGAATAGGTATGGAAAGAGAATACAACCCTTCCCACTTCCAAACCATGCAGCGCTTCTCTGCTTTGTTTGCACAATATCCTCCTGATCCAGGTATAGGTTCCGCATGAACACAATGAAGTGCTCTGGAATTCCCATTCTTCTCAGGGTCAACTACATCTTGTCATGATCCACTGAGTCAAATGTCTTTGCATAGTCAATATAACACAAATAGACATTCTTCTGGTGTTCCTTACTTTCAGCCAGGATCCATCTGACATCAGCAATGATATCCCTGGTTCAAGGTCTCTTCTAAATCCTGCTTGAACTTCTGGCAGTTCCTTATCTATGTACTGTTACAGCCATTTTTTAATGACCTGCAGCAGTATTTTTCTTGCATGTGATATTAATGATATTGTTAGATAATTTTCACATTCAGTTGGATCACCTTTCTGGAGAATGGGAACAAAGATGGACCTCTTCCAATCCATTGGTCAGACAGCAGTCCTCCAAATTTCCAGGCATGGATTGGTGAGTGCATCCAAGTCAGTTGGTATCCCATCGACTCCTGGGACCTTATTTTTTCCAGTGCCTTCAATGATGCTTCTGTTTCTTTCTTCATTGACATTGGCTCCTATTCATATGATACTTCCTGAAATTTTTCTGTGTTAATAAATTCTTTCTGGTAGAGTGATTCTGTGTATTTCCTCCATTTTTCTTTTGATGCTTTCTGGGTCTTCCAATATATTGCCCATATCATCATTAATATTGTGACATAAGACTTAAATTTGTTCTCAGTTCTTTAAGCTTGAGAAATACAGAGCAAGTTCTTCCCTTTTTATTCTCCAATTCTAGCTCTCTGCACATTCCATTATCATACTTTGTTTTGTCCTCCCAAGCTCCCCTTTGAAATTATCTGTTCAGCTCTTTAATTTTGACATGTTTTCCTTTAGGTTTGGCTTCTCAATGCTCCAGTGCAATATCTAGAGTCTCTTTTGACCTCCATTCCAATTTCTTTCTTTCTCCTGTGCTTTTGTGATGACCTTCTGCTTTTTTCATGGGTGATATCCTTGATATCATCCCACAACTTATCTGGTCTTCAATCATTGGTGTTCAGTGGCTCAAATCTGTTCATAAGATGATCATTAAATTCCAATGGAATTAATTTAATATCATATCTTGGCTCCTGTGGATTTATTTTAATTTTATTTGGACTCAATTTGAACTTGCATATGAGTAATTGGTGATCTGACACAGAGTCTGCCCCTGGACTGGTTTTGACTGTCTATTTTGAGCTTCTCCAACAATTTCTTCCACAAATGTAGTCAGTCTGATTCCTATACAGCGCATCAGGTGAGATCCATGTGTAAAGTCATGTTATGTTTCATTTAGAAAATGTATTTGCAATGAATAGATCATTGTAAATGTAAAAGTCAATAATTCTATTTCCAGCTTCATTTCTATCACCAAGCCCATATTATTCTTCACTGTTGCTACTTTTACATTCCAGTCATAAATTATCATGCATCCTGATTGCCTGTTCAGTTAATTTTGGACTATAAAATTTGGTAAAAATTCTCAATTTCTTCCTCTTTGGCTCCAGATGTAGGAGTATATATTTGAATAATTAATCATGTTAATGGGTCTTCCTAGTATGGACATGGATATTATCCTATTAGTCACAACATTGTATTTCAGGATAGATCTTAAGATTGACTTTTTTACTATGAAGGCAACACTCTTCTTCCTCTGTTTTTCACTCCTTATCTGATTCAAAGTGGCCAAAGCTGGTCTATCTCATCTCACTATTGCCTAGTATGTCAATATTTATGTGTTAAATTTCATTATTAACAATTTTCAATTTTCCAAGATTCAAGCTATGTATATTTCATATACCAATTGTTAAATGATGTTAGATTTTCCTTATTTCAGCTGTCTTTCTATCTGGGTTTTACCTCTGTGCTTACTATAACTATTCTCTTTGTTTTATGTTCATAGGGTTTTCAAATGCTTGTTATTTTGGAAGTAGATAACCCATCCTGCTTCCTAGTCTGTCTTAATCAGGGAGCTACACTAAAACCTGTCCACAGTGGGAAACCCTTATGACATTTGACACTCCAGTGGCACAAATTTCAATATCGCAGCCATGTCAAGTTATCTCAATACAGCAAACTGACAGACAAGTCTTGCACCACTTAGAACAATGTTCTTTCCAAACACAATTAATGCCACATCAGCTTCTGTTTGCCTACACAAGAGGTTTCCCACCCACAGCTGATTGTAAACAAAATCAGAAGCAGTTTATGTTTAAATGGCTAACACAATCAGAAATGTCTGAACAGGATGCAACTGCATCTAGCTGGAGGCTCACTCTCAGGCTCTTGTTTAGGCAAACAGAATCTGGTGGGCAGGCCTTTGCATTTAAAAGTCATTTGGGTTCTGCCTGAGAGTTAGTCTTACAGCAGGTAAAACCAGGCAGCTCCTTGGAGGCAAAGATTCTGAGACTTTGTCTGACATACTTTTGGCATGTTGCAAGGAAGGACAAATCCTTAGGGACATTGTGCTTGGAAGGGTGGAAGGACAATGCAAGAGAGGAAAACACTCGAAGAGATGCATTGATTCAGTGACTGAAGTAATGAGGGTAGATTTGTCAGAGACAGTAGGTTTGGCCCAGGATAAAGCAGGGTTTAGGTCTGTTGTCATAAGGTCACTATGAGTCACAAGCAACTTGATGGCATGTAACAACAACAATATATAAAAAAATTACTTCACTTGAAATTACTTTTGAAGACTGCTGCACAATCCTCAAATATACTTGGGAATGAGATATTCTTTAAGAAACACAATCTCCGAAGCAAGTACCAGTGAACCCAATGATAAAACCAGACACTCTGTGTGAAAAATTAAGTGATGGCTCTAAAGTCAATAAGTTGGCTTTATATATTTGACTAAAATAAGTTTACAAAATTGATTGGTCAACAGTAACATGTTTCCATTACCAAGGCTGATATTGACAGGGAAGTAAATACTAGCCAATGTAGTTTTTCACAGTATATGTGAGGGACTCTTTCAGAAGTCACTTCATGCACAGACCAAGAAATAAATTCCATTTGTGGACATATACCATGTATATTTACTGAAAAATTACTGAATGTGAAAGAGAAGTTAACAAAAACAGGAAAAAGTAAAGAAGTTAGACTGCCTTTGTGAGGTTTGCAATTTAGAGGACAAGAGGAGACTGAAAAAGGCAGGAGTGTATAGAATTTGACCGTTCTGCTTGGGCTTTCTAAAACAATCATAGTTTTGCTCATTTTCTCCCCTGATCTCATTATGGGTTCTGACTACTAGTTATTAAAGTACAAAACTTTGGTTCCTTGCTCACTCTCTCAGGTTGAGGATTATAACAGGCAGGTCTGGAGACTTTTTAGCTCTGGGAAGCAGCTTTCTGCACTGGCATCTTAATAACCATGGACAATTGCCATGAATGCTTTCTCCCTTTCCAACTGGCACCTGTGGAAGGATCTGTTTCCTGAACTTCACTTATGTTGGACCACATGCTGGCAAACAGCCCATAGGAATTAATTTGTAAGATTGAAGTTATTATATTTTCAGTTTTTGCTTAAAGGGTTTTATCGCAACATGAAAATCTATAAAATACATATGTACTATCTAAAGAAGAGTAATAAGGCAAATACATTCATCACCTAATTTAGACTCTGGAAACCTTTATAATCTTTTTGCATTGTTGTAGGTACCCGAATATTTGACATTTAAGTGTATTTTATATGTAAAATTCAGTGACAACAATTGCAATTTTCCTGTTCTATACCCACTATCACTCTTCATTTCCAGAAATTTTTACCATCAACATCATTTTACAAGGAAGCTCTGGTGGTGAACTCTGTAGGGAGTTGCACTGCTAACGAACCTCTCTGTTCATCAGAATTCACCAGCAACCCAAAGGAGAAAAATGGATAATCTCCTCCTTTGCGATTTACAGCCTCTGAAAACTCACTGGAGGATCAGCTGTGAGTCATTCCAACTGGATAGCAATGAGATTTTTTTCCCCTTAACTTTTTCTTCTTATATTTATATTTGAATTAGACTAATGTAAACTTTTTTCAAGAATTCTCTTCATTTCTTTTGGTCTCTGAGGTTTCCTTTTAAATGACATTCTCTTTTGTTACAAGGATACATTAACTTTTTCTCTTGGAGAGTGCTTTCTCATCATAATAAATGGTTCCATTTCTTTTTTTCTTCATAAAACTATAGGTTAAGAAGACTTTCTCTCCAGGTTTATCTTCTCTTTCTCCAGCTTCAGTATTAAGAAGTCTTCCAACATTCTGAGTTTCGACTCCTTGTACATAATCTGAAATTTCCTTCTCTACCAGAATCTTTCCTTTATCTCTGGCATTGTGAAATGTCATGGCTCTAGTTATATCTATGGATGCTAATAAGTTAACATCTTCCTTTCTTAGTAAGTATTCTATCTGTTGTACTGTAAAGTCAGAATTAATCCATAGATGATCATCTAGTGGATTTCCAGAAGCAGTTAATTGCACAAGAGGAGATTGCCCATCTTTCTCTTGTGGAGCATCTGGTGGCCTTGAACTGCATGCCTGCAGTATTGCAGGACTGCTTCTTGCCATTAGCCCACCGGGGCTCCCTACCTATGGATAATAAGAATAACAATTGCTAAAATTTTTGAGTACTTACTAGTACAAACTGAGACACTTTGGAAGCAAGACCTGATAGTAACTTTTGAAATAGCCATTGAAGACCTTATGGAGTACATTTGGTTTTCATGAGTCAGAAACAACTCAGCTGTAAATGTTGTTGCTGTTATATACCATCAGGTTGACTACAACTCATATTTATCCTAAACACTGTAGATTTGAAGCCTGCCTTATACTGAGTCTATCTCACTATCTCTGACACACCTAACCCCATTACCCCAGTTACTGTGTCAGTCCATATCATTCTGGATCTTCTTCTCCCTCTATCCTTTTAAGGATGATGTCCTTCTCCAAGGACTGGTCTCTTCTGGCAACATACACAAAATATGTGAGATGGGCCTTCAAAATCTTTGCCTCCAAGGAGCAACTCAGTTTCACTTTCTCTAGGACAGATGTATTTGTTCTCTTGGTAATCCATGATCTGTTTAATACTCTTCTCCAGTATCACTATTCAAAGGTATCAAGTCTTCTTCCATTATCTTTAGCCATTGTCCCGCTGTCTGATACATTGCTAGACCATGGACTGGATCAGGCATACCTCAATTTCTAGACTTATATTGTTGCTCTTAGCACTCTAGAAAGTTCCCTGACAACAGATTTTCCAAATGCAATTAATCTTGATTTCCTGATGACTGGTGCCAAAAGCATTGATTGTGGAATCGAGTAAGCTGTAACTGTTAATAATCTCAATCTCTTCTCGGTCTTTCCTTGTGGTGCCAATAAGTCCAGTGGTGAGAATTTTTGTTTTCTTGGTGTCAAATTTGAATCCATATTGAAAAATTCAGTTCTTGATCTTCTGTAGCAAATATTTCAGGTCCTCCTCAGTTTCAGCAAGTAAGGTTGTATCATCTGCATGGCGCAGGTTGTTGATGAGTCTTCCTCCAATCTTAATGTTGATGCCTCATTCCCCTTAATAAAGTCCAGTTTACCAAGTAATCTCTTCCTTATATTGGGTAAGCAGGTATCCATACCTGCCACTCTCCATTTCTTAATTTTAAACCTTGTAGTGTATCCTTGCTCTGTGTCTACAGTGAACTATCAGAAAAGCAAGCTGGGTTTTGAAGAGGTCATGGCCCTAAAGACACCATAGCCAATATCAGATAAATCTTTGCTTAAACCAGAACGCACCAGAGGAATGTATACCTGCGTTATGTTGACTATGCAGAAACATTCAACTGTATGGATTGCAACAAATTGTGGCCAACATTGAGAAGAATGGGAAACTCAGAACACATACTGAAATAGTTTGGTTTTTATTATGAGTTAAATGCTAAGTTTTTTCTTTCACTGATATGCTTTCCAAGCTATCCTACCTTGGCTAGAGCATTTAAAAATAAAAATGTAACTTTAATACATGTATCAATAAGGAAACTTATTGGGAAACTTTATGGAAGTGATGAATTTGGCACTTGAAAAATAATTTACTTAAACACCTAAACTCCTAGGAAGTCTGCTAGAATTGAAGTTAGTATTTATGATGATTAATGGGGAAAAGGCAAAACTTGATCCTTGCTTTGCTTTGCTTCTTGTTTTTAAGTATGTCTGCTACAAAAAGTGGTGCCAGCAACACAAAAGCCTGTTAGAGGATGATGCAGTTATTTATTTAGACTATTTTTCAAGGATAATGTTTCATGTAAGTAATTTAGTCTTTGGGGAGAAAAATCTTTTTGGACCCTGTATACTAGGGAAATGGGAAACAAGATTGGAAAGCAAACCAGTTCAGTCAAGTGTAACATGTTTTAATAAACTATTATCCAACCAGAGTGACTGGCCTTCTTAAATGAATTTTTCTCATCATAAGGCAAAACTACCAGGGAGTTAATGTTTCTTCTCCAGAATAACCTTCTGAATTATCCAAAATAAGCATTTACATGTAGTCACTTAATTCCGGGTAATTAATGTCTGTCTGGACAACCAGCAGCTTAATGAACTGGGGTGTAGTAGGGGCACACTGAGTCACTGGAGAGCCCCAGAGGTCTGGCTGTGAAAATAGCTCTTCAAGTGGCCAGTTTTTGAGTAAGAGTTGGAACATTTTTATAGGTACATCATTATTTTCAATCTAATGGGACATTGGCTCCATGAAAGTTTCACATACTCTTTTATACTGCAGACACAAATGCATCTGTAGATTAACTGATAATCAATCTCTATATCCTTTATGGGTGATACTTTTGAAAACATAGTCCTCTGCAGTAACTTGGCACTGAACTGAGATATAGTTTTAGCCAATATCACAAAATTGTCAATAATCTTTGATGCCTCCCTTTGTGAATCTGTTCTTTCCATTTTAAATCATCCTTTGGCATATTCTACAGCACCCAATATTTTCATAGTTACCTAGATCCATCTCAAGAGGGATGTTTTAATAGCTTTTCCAATACTGATTACTGCATTTGGATTGCACTATGATGTTTTATCCAAGAGTACTTGTACTTCAGGAAAGGCTTTGTTGTTAAAGCATCCAAAGACATGATAGAAGCATTATAGGCTCTACATTTAATCAAGGAACATTAACTTAGTTTCTGCAATTTGTCAGATGTGAAGGAAACAAAGATTAGTAAGATACATCTAACCTTTAAGATACTCACTGTCGACCAAGGGATACATATAAAAGTGATTTATAATAGAATAGTATCAGTTTTAATTATGAACAAGAAGATGAGGGAGTAATATACTACATTAGCAGTGAGAGTCTGCTGAAGATGAAATTATAAAGGACTTTAAAGGGAAAGTGATATTTACATTAAATAATCTATAGGGGTAAACAATGATGGAGAATTTTAAGCATCTAAAGGGTGAAGCTGGTTGTAATCTAGGAGAGGAAAGAATTTTGGGCTTCAGGACTCCCTTCAGTCATCAGGTAGATGAATTCTTACTTTGCCTGCCCTGAGGCATTACCAAGAGTAGCAAAAACAGGAACTGACCCTAGAGCCAGAAATGACAAAGAGCAAGACGTGTTTTACTTAGCTCTGTCTAAGGGAAACAGCAAAGAGCACAACATAAAAAAAAAATGCTGGGATGACTACTCTATGCTCTCTTAAGTACAGATTTATTAAGTGCACTAAAATGATGCTGCCAAAAGGAAATAACTGGAGAATTTCTGGAGCCAACGTGGCAGAGTATGCAGTGATGAGAAGTTGGAAAGCACTATTATCATTTTTCAGTCTGCACTTCATCTTGCTCCATTTCAACCAATGACCAGCTTGGCTCAACAGAAAACTTAGAATAAAACCATAATGAGTCTTTGTTCCAAATAAAAAGATGGAAAATAATAAATACAATAGAAGTAAGGAACACCTTCTGCATGCTTCCTTGGCAAGATAAAGTGCTAGAGTAGGGAAAAAAGGTAGGGTAGTACAGGTGGGAGAGCAGGGAACCAGTGGTTATTAAGTTTTTATACTGAAGCTTTGTGTAATTCTTGATTACATTTTTGAAATATATAATGATAAATTATTCCTTATATCAAAATTTATTGTTTATTAATTATTTTAGTGATTTGAAGCAAAATTCTTTTGTCTCAGGCAACACTGAGGTATGCCTGATCCAAGCCATAGTCTTCACAATTACTTGACATACATCAAAGAGCTAGACTAATAAAGATGACAGAAAACGGATCAATGACTTTGAGTTGTGGTGCTGGAGAAAAGTATTGAACATACTGCCAAAAGAACAAACAAGTCTGTCTTGGAGAGGGTGAAACCAAGTTTCTCCTTGGAGGCTAGGAGTTTCAAGCTCTGTCTCACATACGTTGGGCACATGGCCAGAAAGGACCAATCCTTGGAAAAGTATCATGATCAGAAGGGTGGAGGTAGAGCACTAGAGAGGAAGACCTCAGATGAAATGGACTGCTACAGTAACTAGGGCAATAGGGATTGATGTGTTGGAATCAATGAGACTGGCCCAGGACAGGATAAGCTTCAGAGCTGTTATACATAGGGTTTTTATGAGTTGAAGCCATCTCAATGATGCATAACAACAACAACAATAATAAAATGTGAAAGATATTTAATGATTCCTCATGGGCCACCCAAGAATCAGATTGACAATATCTGTCTGTAGAAGGTATCATTGGAGAAGTTATTAGTCAGCAGTCAAAACCAAGCCAGGTGCTTACTGTTTAACAGACAAACAATTACTCATGTGCAAGGTCAAACTGAGGCTGGAGAAAGAAAAAATAAAGACACAAGAGCCAATACATGATCTCGAGTCTATCCCTCTTGAATTTAAAATCAATTGTAAGATCAGGCTTGAATCATTGAACACCAATGATGAAAGACCAAATGAGTTGTGGAATGCCATCAAGGCTACTATCCTTGAAGAGAACAAAAGGTCACTACAAAGAGAGAGGTGGAAGAAAAAATCATAATGAATGTTAGAAGGCAGTCTTAAAATTTAATTAAAACAACCAGAAACCAAATAAAAGGATGACAAGATGCTGAAGTAAAAGAGCTGAACAGAAGATTTCAAAGGGTAGCTCAGGAAGACAAAGCAAAGTATCTTAACTGTGTGCAGCAAATTGGAATTGGAGATTAAAAAGGGAAGAAATATTTTACAATCCCAACAACAACATATGAGGTACCTCTCCACATCTTCTCCAACATTTATTGCTTGCTGCCCTGCTAAACTTTGCCACTGCTACTGGAATGAGATTGTATCTCATTGTGGTTTTGACTTGCATCTGTTTTATTGCCATTGATTTTGAGCATTTCATCAAGTGTCTATTGGTTATCTGAATATCTTCTGTGAAAAGTCTTTTACCTATTTTGTAATTGTGCTATCAGTCTTTTTCTTGTATAGGCCTGGAAGTACTCTGTAAACTTTTGTAATGAAACCCTTGTCTGAGATGGCATTGCTAAATATTTTTTTCCCCAGTTGGTAGGTTTTCTTTTCACCATATAGTAAAAGGTTTTTGATGAGCACAGGGATTTAATGTTCAGAAAGACCTAGTCATCAACTTTAGCCTCTCTAGATTGTTCATTTCTAGCTGTGAATAAGGAATAATGTGAAATAATGCATACAAACTTTGTAAACAAACCAATATAAAATAATTTCTTTTCATAAAAGGAAGAACTTGCTTGACTGACACGACTGAAAAACAAATTCCTACTATGAATTGCAATACTGAGAGATACTATCAGTAAAATCTTGAATGATCAAGGAAACACCAAGAGAAGACAAAGGAACACAGAATTACTATATCAGGAAAAATTGGCTGATGCTGAAATTTTTTATGATCAAAAGCCAAGCATTGGTTGGAGGACTTCACCTTCACTCTACTGCAAGATGTTAAGGCCTGTGTGGCATGGCTGGCCTGGGAGCGTCTTCCAGCCACCACTTCCCCAGAGTATGCTAAAGGCTGTGGTCCAGCATAGACGCACTCAAACGCTGGCCAGTGACAGAACCACTGACTGTCAGGTTGAGGGGCTGCAGTTTTAGACTACAATCTTTTCCAGAGCACTAGACTACTGCCCTCACCATCTGGAGACTGTCCAGCTGTCACTACTGCTGTCCATTGCAAGGAGCACCAAGACCACAGGTAGTTTAGCCTTAAACATTGCTGTCTAGCTACATCAGTTGGGATTTCTTAAGCTCAAGTGGAAGAGGCCACATGGAGACATGGTTTCAGGAAAGCAACAGTCATCTGTTATGGATGGACTGTTGTTCACAAGAGGGAAGCACCAATATACAGATCTTTCACAAAATATTACTCTACCCTGGATCATTATATAGTTACAACAATCTAACATCTACTAAGAAAAATAATTTCAAGAAAGTAGCAAACTGCTTCAGTCATCATGAAAAAAACCCAAAATAACAATTTTCCTTAAAAAGCAGACCTAACAAATAGCTAGAGAGAACCAGGAGAAATATGTTGATATGGAGTAATTGTGGAGTATTATAGAAGAAGATGCACATGATGGAAGAAAAAATAGAAGTCATTAAGAGAGCAAATACCCCAGACACAGCAACCCAGAAAAAAAAAAGTTGGTGAGGAGCAACTTGAACAGTTAAAAAACAAAATGAAAAAAATGGATGAAGTAATTGATAGTATTGATAAAGAAGTACAAGAAATTAAAAAATAATCACAAGACAAGAGAGGGTACAGTATAACCAATACAATACTGGATATAACAGAAAAGCATGAAAATACAATCCAGAATATTAAGACAGAAATAGCAGAAGTGTCCAACATGCAGGTGGGACAAACCAGTAGAGCTGAGGAGATGGAACAGAAAGTCAGTGAGTTGGAAGACAAGATCTTCACTGGAAACATACTAGAAGAAAAAAAAAATCAGAGAATAGATGTAAAGAACATGAAGAAAATATTAAAATCATGTGGGATTACAACAAAAGGAACAACATATAAATGATTGGAATTCCAGAACATAAGAATGACAAGGAAATCACTGAAAAAACTGTAGAAAAAGTACTAGAAGAAAATATCCCCGATATTTTGAAGAACGAGAAAATCCATTTTCAAGAAGCACAACAAATGCCAAATAGACTAGATCCAAAAAGAAAAACAATAAGACATACCATAGGTAAGTACTCCAAATTAAAATACTGAAAGCAGTGTAAAAAAACTAAAGAATGACCTACAAAGGATAAACAATTAGATTAAGTTCGGATTTCTCAGCAGAAACTGTGTGATCTAGAAGATAATGGAAAGCCATATACAGAAAATGAAAGAAATTGACAGCCAAGGATCCTATACCTAGCAAAACTTTCCATAAGATATGAAGGAGAAATTAGATCCTTTGCAGAAAAGAAGGAACTTAAAGAATTTGTGAAACTAAGATCAAAGCTCCAAGAAATTTTAAGTGAAGTCTTTCACATGGAGACAACAAAGGAAAGTAAATGGAACATAATAACAAGAAACAACAAAAAAAGAAACAGCAAAATGGCTGCAATAAAATCTGGTCTGACAATAATCAACTTAATGTGAATGAACTAAACGTACCAATCAAGAGAAAAAAAGTAGCAAAATGGATAGAATAAAAAACCCCATCAATATAGTTATTGTCTACAAGATACATGCAAAAAATGGAGAGAAACATAGACTTAAAACCAAAAGCTGGGAAAAAAATTATATCAAGCAAATGGCAACCCCCAAAATCAGGAGTGTCATACTAATCTCTGATAAAATTGACTTCAGAATGAAAACCACCAAAAAAGATAAGGAAGGGCATTGAATACTGCTTAAAGGCACAATAAATCAAGAAGACATAACCTTGGTCAACAACTATGCACCAAATGATAGACCTGCAAAACACATAAAACAAAGGTTAACAGAATTGAAGAAATAAATAGATAGCACGACAATAGTGGTGGGAGAGATTTTAACACACCACTATCACCAAAACATAGGTCAACAAAAAAGAAACTTAACAAAGGTGCAGAAGAGCTAAAGTATACAACAAGCCAACTCGACCATGTGGATGTGTTCAGAGAACTGCACTCAACTAATACTCAATTTGCTATATTCTCAAGTGTATATGGTACATTTTCTAGAGTTGAAGGACACAAAGCAAGCCTCAACAAATTAAAAAACATTGAAACAACACAAAGTACCTTCTCAGATCACAATGCCATAAAACTAGAAATTAAACACAGGAGGGTAAAACTTAAAAAAAACTAGAACATTCTTTGGTTACAAAAGAAATAAAGAAGGAAATAAAAAAGTTCCTTGAAACAAATAATAAAAATATGACTTACCAAAACCTCTGGGACACAGCTAAGGCTGTCCTCAGGAGGCAGCTCATAGCAATAGGGCACACACATAAGAAAGGAAAAAAGAAGAATCAGTGCTCTAACTCAACACTTTCCCAGCAGATAGAAAAAGATCAACAATCTAATCCTACAACCTCTAGAAGAAAAGAAATTATAAGGACAAGAGCTGAAGTCAGTGCGATAGAAAACAGAAAAACAGTTGAAACCATCAATAAGACCAGGAGCTGGTTTTTCAAAAGGGTCAACAAAATTTGCAAACCACTGGCAAATGTAACAAAAGAAAAAAAGAAAAGACAAAGATAACTCAATTAAGAGATGACAGAGGTGACATTACAACAGAACCAGAGGAAATTAAATTAATAATATCAGAATATTATGAAAAACTATACTCTGACAAATTTGAAAAGCTAGAGAAAATTGACAAATTCCTTGAAACATAGCCCCTGTCCAGATTGACAAGGATAAATATAGAGCACTTAAACAAACACATCCAAGAGAAGAAATTGAAAAAGTCATAAAAAAGACTTCCCCATAAGGGACCAGATGGTTTCACAGCTCAGTTCTGCCAAACATTCAGAGAGAATTTAGCACCCATTCTACTTAAATTATTTCAAAAAATTTAAAAAGAAGGAACACTTTTAGAGTCATTCTATGAAGTAAGCATAACCTTAATACCAAAACCAGGCAAAGATATTACTAAGAAAGAAAACTACAGATCAATATTTCTCATTAATACAGCTGAAAAAATCCTTAATAAAATCCTAGCCAATAGAACCCAAAAGCACTTAAAAAAGAAAACAACTCACCATGACCAAGTAAGATTGATAACAGGTATACAAGGATGGTTCAACATAAGAAAAACAAACAAGGTAATTCACCATATTAACAAAGTAAATAACAAGAACAACATGATCTTAGCAATTGATGTGGAAAAGGCATTTGACAAAATTCAACACCCCTTCCTGATAAAGACACTCTGCAAAATTGGAATAGAAGGGAATTTCCTCAACAGAGTGAAAAGTATATATGCAAAATCAAGAGCCAACATCATTCTCAATGGAGAATGATTCAAAACATTTTTCCTAGCAAACAAGGACCAGACAAGGATGCCCACCATCACCCTTTCTTTTCAATATTTATTGTAAGTACTTGCTAGAGCACTCTGATAAGAGAAGAAAATACAAGACATTTAGATTGGTAAAGAGATGATTAAACTGTTGCTATATGCAGATGACATGTTAGGGTACACAGAAAATCCCAAAGACTCAACAAAAAATAACTGTTAGAGTTAATCGGCCAGTTTAGTAGAGTGGCAGGTAATAAGATAAATATCCAAAAATTAATAGGATTCCTCTATAGTCATAAAGAGAACTCAGAAAAGGAAATCAAGAAAGCTATACCATTTACAATATCAGACCACAAATTGAGATACAGGGGAGTGAACCTAACTAGAGATACAAAAGAATTATACAAAGAAAACTAAAGAGTATTTCTGCAAGACGCAAAAAACCTAAAGAAATGGAAAAATGTACCCTGTCCATAGATAGGAAGACTCAATATTGTGAAAATGACAATCCTACCAAAATCAATCTACATCTTCAATGAAATCCCAATACAGATACCAAATTAATTTTTCAAGGAAATTGAAAGAGAAATTATCAAATTTATCTGGAGAGGCAAGAGATTCCGAATAAGCAAAACACTTCTGAGAAACAAAAATAAGGTTTGAGGCATAGCACTCCCTGACTTCAAAATCTACTATCTAGTAGTAGTAACCAAAACAGCATGGTACTAGTACAATGAAAGGCACATAGACCAATGGAACAGAATTGAGAACTCAGAAATAGACCCAGCTACCTATGATTAACTGATATTTGATAAGGAAATAAAAGCTATCAAATGGGAAAATGATAACCTCTTCAACAAATGGTGCTTGGCAAGACTGGACTTCTACATGCAGAAAGCTGAAACAGGATCCACATCTCACAACAAATGCAAAAACTGACTCAAAGTGGATCAAAGACCTATGAGTAAAGACCAAACCATAATGTTTATAAGAGACAAACTAGGATCAAGCTTAGAAGCACTAGTCCAAAGTCTATAAAGACTGACAAATACAACCAGAAATGCACGATCTAAAGAAGATAAAATTGATGCATGGGACCTTCTGAAGAAAACTTACACACTGGGAACAAACATTTGGTAATCCCATCTCAGACAAGAGTCTTAAAACAGAAGTTTACAGAATACTCCTGGGCCTCCACAAGAAAAAGACTGATAACCCAACTACAAAATGGGCAAAAGACATGGAAAGAATTTTCACAGAGGAAGATATTTGAATGGCAAACAGACACATGAAAAAATGCTCCAAATCACTGGCAATAAGAGAGATGCAAATAAAAACCACAAGGAGGTACCATCTCCCTCCAGTGGCAATGTTTAACAGGATAGCAAGTAATAAATGTCAGAGAGGATGTGACAAGAAAGGAAATATTAACACATTGTTGGTGGGATTATAAAATGGTACAACCATTCTGGAAGGCAGTTTGGAACCTTCTTAAAAAGCTAAACATAGAAATTTTATATGGCCCAGCTATTCCACTACTTGGAATATACTCTGAGAAAATGAGAACTGAGGCACAAATGGAGATTTGCACACCAGTGTTTATAGTAGCATCATTCTCCATTGTAAGAACACAGGTACAGCCCAAATGTTCAATCACAAACAAATGGACTGAGAAATTATGGTACATTTACACAATGGAATACTATGCAGAATGCAGGAGCAATGACTTTGCAAATTATTATTTTACGTGGGAGGGACTGGAGAGCTATATGTTAAGTGAACTAACTCAGTCTCACAAGGATAAATATTATATAAAGCCAATATTGTAAAATGAGTATATGGATCCAAGAGGGGTGGGGGAGGTTGGAAGCAGAGGTATCAGGATGAGCAGGGGGTTGGGGGAATCAATCATGGGGATGTACAATTTGTTGGGTGGGGGATGAAGGAAATTAAAATAATTTGTTCTTGAAAACCATGTACTTGAATTTTGTAAATAAACTAGTAGAATATAAAAATAAAATAAATATACCCTTAATTTCAAATGAAAATGTTAACAATTTTCATTTATGTACATTCTTGGATTATTTTACATGTGCTTTCCTCCATTGTTATATGTTGTTGTTGTTGTTAAGTGCCATAGAGCCATCATAGGGGACCCATAGCGACCCTATGAACCAAGGTCCTCAATGTTTGTGTTACTTTCATAATTTCTGCAGGTTCATAGGGTTTCCAGAGGCAAGTAATTATGGAAGTGGATGGCTACTCCTGCTTCCATGCTTGTTTTAACACGTTGCCACACACTTTTAATTGATGACAGTGCTTAGAAACACATTTTTGATGGTAATACCCGTGGTTTGCGATAACGTGTTAATTGGGGAGCTCCACCAAACACTGTCCACCATGGGTAACTGTTAGCACATTTGACACATCAGTGTCAAGCTTCACAGCAACCATAAGTTACTCTGTATGGTAAGTGGACACACCAGGGCTATGCGACCTAGAAGAATGTTTGACCAAAAACAATGAAAAACAGGCCTGAGGGCTACAGACTAAAAGTTACCCACCTTTGACTTTTCTGTCTGCTATATTGCTTAAATAAATATTAATGATGATTTAATAAAAAGAAATAATTCACCATGTCCAAATGGGATTCATAACAGGTATGCAAGGATGGTTCAACATAAAAACAACCAGTGTATATATAGCACATTAACAAAGCAAATAACAAGAACGATATGATCTTAGCAATTGATGCAGAAGAGGCATTTGACAAAATCCAACACCTTTTACTGACAGAGACAATCAGCAATATTGGAATAGAAGAGAGTTTTCTCAACATAGTGGAAAGCATATATACAAAACCAAGAGGAAATACCATTCTTAATGGAGAAAGACTAAAAGCATTTTTCTTGAAAACAGGGACCAGATAAGGATGCCCACTCTCATTATGTCAACTCAACATTGTATAGCAACATGAAAATGAAATAAAAGGTATCGAGATTGGCAGAGGTGGTTAAACTATATATGCAGTTGATATGATAATGTATACAGAAAACACCAAGGAATCAACCAAAAAAGCCTGTTAGAGTTAATAAACCCATTTAGTAGGGTGGCAGGATATAAGACCAGTGGGATTCCTTTATAGTAACAAAGAAAACTCAGATAAAGAAACCAGGAAAACAATATCATTTAGAATGTTGTTGTTAGGTGCTGTCAGATTGACCACAACTCAGCAACCCTATGAGCAGAAGATCTGAACCATGTTCTATGCTCTATAATTCTCACACTTCCTGACACACTGCCCATTGCAGAAGTCACCATGTCAATCCACCTCGGTGACTGTCTTCCTGTCCTTCGCTAACCTTCTGACCGTTCTGGCATCATGTCCTTCTCTAAGAAACAGCACCTCCTAGCTTGGGGGCAGGACAATGAATTTATTGGTTATTTCTATAATTGAAGGGCCTTTCATTTGCTAGGTAAAAATACTTGACAGTCAGATATTGTTTTTAAAATTAAGCATCTGCATAAGACAGACTAGGGAGAAAGATTGGCCATTCATTTCTGAAATACAATTGTTGTGGCTTTTATTTGCCATTGAGTCACTTGCGACTCATAGCGACCCTTTGCACAAGAGCTTTAAATCCTGTTCTATGCTGTGTCACCCTTACTGTCTCTGACACACCTACTCCTGCCACCCCATTCACTGAATCAATCCACTTTATTGAGGGTCTTATTTCTTCACTGTCCCTCCACTCTCCCAAACATGATGTCCCTCTCCAAGGACCAGTCCCTCCTTGCAACATGCCCGAAGTATGTCAGACAAAGCTTCAGAATCCTTGGCTCCAAGGAGCAGGCCAGCTTCATCCTCTCTAGGAAAAACCTGTTTGTTCTCCTAGCAATCCATGGTATATTTAACATTCTTCTCCAGCACCACAGCTCAAAGGCATGAATTCTCTTCCTATGATCCCTGGCCACTGTCCAGTTTTCCAATGCTTAACGTGCAATGGTGAAGACTATAGCCCAGATCAGGCACACCTTAGTTTCCAGGCTGACGTTGTTGTTCTTCAGTACTCTTGAGAGGTCCCTGACAGCTGACTTTCCCAAAGTAATTCATCTCTTCTTCCTGGCTGCTGGTACCAAGAGTGTTGACTGTGGAGCCAAGCAAACTAAAGCTGTGAACAATCTCAATCTCTTCACCATCCATACTGATGTTGCCAGTTGGCCATCTCTAGATCTATCTTGAAATACAATATTGTGAGTGACAGGATAATATCCATAAGCATAAAAGGAAGATGTGTTAATACCATCATCAAATTCTGAGCCACCATAGACAAAGAAGAGGAAATAGAAGATTTCTACAAACTATTAAGAGTCAGAAATTGATTAAACAAGTAACCAAGATGCATTAATAATAATAGATGACTGGAATGCAAAAGTTGGGAGCCAGAAAGAATGAGGCTGGTGATAAAATGATATAATTCTGTACAAGTAATGATTTATTCATAGCAAATACCTTTTATAAGAAACAAACACAGGCTATACATATGAATTTCACCTGATGGAATGCACAGGATTGATTACATCTGTGGACGCAATCGTTGGAGAAGTTCAATTATCAGCAGTGAAAACTAGGCTAGGGGCTGATTATGGAATAAACCATCAACTTGCTCACATGCAAGTTCAAATTAAATCTAATGAAAGTTAAATCATATCCACAGGAATAAAAATTTGATCTTGAGTGTATCTCACATAAATTTAAAAACCAACTCAGTAATACATTTGAGGCCTTGCACTCTAATGAATGAAGACCAGATGAGCTGTGGGAAGAAATCAAGAATATCGTTAATGAAGAATACAAGAAGTCATAGAAAAAGAATTATGTGTCGTCGAGTCGCTTGTGACTCATAGCAACTCTATATACAACAGTCCTAAACCCTGCTCTATCCTGTGCCAATTGCACTGCCTCTGACACATCCATCCCGATTACCTCAGCCACTGAATCAATCAACCTCATAGAGGGTTTCCCCCTCTTGTGCTATCCCTCCACTCGCCCAAGCATGATGTCCCTCTCCAAGGACCTGTCCCTCCTTACAACATGTCAAAAGTATGTAAGACAAAGCCCCAGAATTCTTGCCTCCAAGAAGCAGCCTGGTTTACCCCTCTCCAGGATGAATCTGTTAGTTTTCTTGGCAGTCCATGGTACATTCAATACTCCTCTCCAGCACCACAGCTCAAAGGCATCAATTCTCCTTTTATCCTATCTAGTTATTGTCCAACTCTGTGATGCGTAACAAGTGATTGCAAAGACCATGGCCTGTATCAGATGCACCTTAGTCTCCAGAGTGACACCATTGCTCTTCAGTACTTTGGAGAGGTCCCTAACAGCAGACTTTCCCATCACAATACGTTTTTTTTATTTCCTGGCTGCTGGTGACAAGAGTGTTGACTGTGGAGCCAAGCAAACTGAAGCTGTGAACAATCTCAATCTCTTCACAATCCATCCTGATGTTGCCAATTGGTCCAGTGGTGAGAATCTTTGTCTTCTTGAGATTGAGCCTCAATCCATACTGAAGGCTGCAGTTCTTGACCCTCTGCAACAAGCATTTCATGTCCTCCTCAGTTTCAGCAAGCAGGGTTGTGTCATCTGCATAACGCAAATTGATAATAGATCTTCCACCACTCCTGACACCACACTTCTCCTCATAGAGCCCAGCCTTTCGAATAATCTGTTCTGCATACAGGTTGGAAAGGTATGGAGATATAACACATTCCTGGTGTACACCTTTTCCAATTTGAACCATGCAGTGTTTCCCTGCTCTGCTCTGAAGACTGCCTCTTGGTCCAAGTATAGGTATCACATTAGCATGGTCAACCATTCTGGGATTCCCATTCTTCTCAGTCAGCCACAGTTTGTTATGATCCACACGGTCAAATGCCTTTGCATAATCCTTGAAACACAGATAGACATTCTTCTGGTATTCCCTGCTTTCAGCTAAGATCCATCTAATATCAGCTACAATATCCCTAGTATCACAACCCCTTCTAAACTCAGCCTGGACTTCTGGCAGTTCTCTGCTGATGTGCTGTTCCAGTTGTTTTTAGATAATGTTCAGTAAAATCTTGCTTGCATGTGAAATCAATGATATTGTTTTATAGTTTCCACATTCAGTTGAGTCACCCTTATTTGGGATGGGAATAAATATAGATCTCTTCCAGTCAGTTGGCCAAGTAGTTGTCCTCCAGATTTCTTGACACAAGTTGGTGAGCACATCCAGGGCAGCATCTGTTAGCTGAAATACTTCAATTGGTATACCATCTATTCCTGGAGCCTTGTTTTTTGCTATTTCCTCCAAAGCAGCTTGAATTTCTTCCTTCATCACCATAGGCTCTTGCTCATATGTTATTTCATGAAATTCTTCTGTGTCTGCCAATTGCTTTCAATACAGTGACTCAGCATATTCTTTCCATTTTCTTTTAATACTTCCTGGATCATTTAATATTCTGCCTAAAGCATCCTTGATTATGGCAACTTGAGGCTTGAATTTGTTCTTCAGTTCCTTGGGCTTAAGAAATCCTGAACAAGTTCAGCCCTTTGGATTTTCCGACTCTAGCTCCTTGCACATTTCATTGTAGTATTTTGCTTTGTCATTCCGTGCTGCCTTTTGGAATCTTCTCTTCAGCTCTTTCATATCTTGAACTCTTCCTTGTGCTTTGGTTTCTCTGTGCTCCAGTGCATATTGCCATGCCTACAAGTACAAAAGCCCCAAGGCTGAGCCAAGATCATTCCCTGGGGTGGGCAGAACTGGGGAGACTGGAAGCCACGTGGCCAGAACCAGGGGGCCAGCCAATAGAGAAGTGACTTGCGGGAAAAGCCTTGCCATGCCTACAGGTACAAAAGCCCCAAGGCTGAGCAGAGATCATTAGGGCCCTTGGGCCTGTGGCCCTTGGTCCAAGAAGAAGAATACAATCTATACACCACTTCTACAGGACACATCACTCTCCCTTTGGAGACATTGATCACAGCATAAGAAATTGTCAACAGTTGACCTGTTTAGAATCTCAGAAGCCAAGAAAGCTGTCAGATCAAGGACCAGACAATGGAAGATAAATGCTGAAGGGATTTGGTAGAAGTAAAGGGGTATCCTGATGGAGGGTGGAGCTGGGGAATAAGTGGGCCAAGACACTGCGCCAAGGGAAGGGACAACACTGTAACTAATGGTTAACTCCACAGTGAGGGGTTTATCTTTCACTGCTCTATAAATTGCTTGTCTGTGAGATACTCCTCTAAATCTGAACATTTACATAAGACAGACTAGGAAGAAGGATTGGCCATCCACTTCTGACATAGCAGGCCTCTGAAAACCCTATGTACAACAGAACACACATAGACTAAAAGAGGGGGCAACTGAGGTAGAATTTTCAAGTATGGAAATACAAAGAAAGAGGAACAGTTGTAAGCAGACACTAGTGATTAGAACATGGAATGTGAGAACCATGAATGTAGGAAAATTAGATGTTGTTAAGAAAGAAATGGAATGCATAAATATTGACATACTAGGCATTAAAGAGAGAGATGGACGAGCATGGGGCATTTTGAGTCAGATGATCATATATTACTCCAGAGATGAAAAGGTGAGAAAAAATGGGTTGCTTTCATAGTTAAAAAAGTGATTTCTAGATTTGCCTTGAAGTACAAAATTGTGACAGGATAATATCCATACACTTACAAAGAAGTCCAGTGAATACCACAATCATTCAGATATATGCACCAAGAACTAGAGCCAAAGAAGAAATAGTTGATTTCTACCAACTTTTATAGTTGGAGATCGATTGAACATGCAATCAAGTTGCATTGATAATAATGGGTGACTGTAACGCAAAAGTTGGGAACAGAGAAGAAGAATCAGTAGTTGGAAAACATGGACTTGGTGACAGAAATGAAGCTGGAGATAGAATGATTGAATTTTGCACAATCAATGACTTATTCATTGCAAACACGTTTTATAAGAAACATAAATGCAGGTTATACACATGGATTTCACTTGATGGTATGCATAGGAATCAGATCAATTACATCTGTGGAAAGAATCGCTGGAGAAGCTCAATATCAGCTGTGAAAACTAGGCCAGGAGCTGATTGTGGAACAGACCACCAACTACTGATATGCAAGTTCAAGCTGAAGCTGAGGAAAATTAGACTGAATCCACGGGAACCAAAATATGACTTGGCGTTCATCCCACATGAATTTCAGAATCATCTCAGGAACAGGTTTGAGGCCTTGAACACTAATGAGCAAAGACCTAATGAGTTGTGGGACATTATCAAATGTATCATCCAGGAAGAGTGCAAATGATCATTACAAAGACAGAAGAGAAAAAAGACCAAAATGGTTAATCATAGAGTCACACAATTTGATGGATGGAGGTAGAAGTGTGTAGAGGAAATAGGAATGATTCGGTTTGAAAAACAATGTATACAAACGGTAAATAAACTAGTATAAAATAAAAATCTTATTTAAAAAATCCAATTGTAATGAAGGAAGAAATTCAAGCAGAATTACAGGCATTAGCAAAAAATAAAGCCCCAGGAATTATTGGGATACCAATTGACATATTTCATCTAGCAGATGCAGTCCTCAGCACACCATTCTCAGCCAGGAAATTTGGAGGACAGCTGCCTGGCTGACTGATTGGAAGAGATCCAAATTTGTTCCCTTGAATAACTTTGTGGCACACAACTGCCACTACTAACCACTTTGATTAATTTCATAATAAATACTTTTAGATGGAATGGGAGAAATAGGTGGAATAAGGCTCAAAATTATAAAAAGAACTAAATTTGCTGACCTTGTAGAACTTAATAGAAACATAAAACTATGGTCCTTACTCCTAATCTTTTAAGCTACCTCCAAGGCTCAGTAAGCTGAACAATTGCACAGGGATATATCTCTCTATCTCTATACATCTATCTATCTATCTATCTATCTATCTACACTCCCTAGAACAACTAACTATATGAGATCAAAGGACAGTATACATTTTGGATAAACATCACAGGCAGAAAATTACAAGAATGAAAACATTGTAAAAAGTGTGTTGTTAAATGGTGTATATTGTAATCAGTGTATGAAACAAAATGTATATGAATTGTTGAATGAAAGTGAATGAGCTTAGGGATCCTTCCAAATTACTGAAGAGAAAATGATGTCTCTCTGGAGACCAAGGTGCATTTGATATAGGCCATGGTCTTTGCAATCACTTGTTATGCGTCAGATAGTTGGGCAATGACTCTGGAGGATAGAAGGAGAATTGATGCCTTTGAGCTTTGGTGCTGGAGAAGAGTATTGCATGTACCATGGACTGCTAAGAAAACAAACAATTTCAACCTGGAGGAGAGGGTTATACCAGGCTGCTCCTTGGAGGCAAGGATTCTGAGGCTTCTTCTGACATACTTTGGACATGTTGTAAGGAGGGACAGATCCTTGGAGAGGGACATCATGCTTGTTAGGGTGGAGTGACAGCATAGGAAGGGAAGACCCTCAATGAGGTGGATTGAATTGGTGACTGGGGTAACTGGGATGGGTGTATTGGAGACAGTGCAACTGGCACAGGACAGAGAAGGGCTGTTGTACATAGAGTCGCTATAAATTGCAAGCGACTTGATGGCACATAACAACAACAATAAAAGGTGAAAAAAAAGTGGAAAATTAAGATGAATATTTGGATCCTTTAGCACCAGAATATACTTGTAATTAAAATCACTTGCCATTACATAATCAGAAGATCAGGAGATCTATTGTATTGGGAGAGTCTGCAGCAGGGACTTTTCCAAATAAATGAGAAGCAATCATGTTATAAGTTTATGGTGGTTTTTTTTTTAAAAAGATTATGGTGTTTTTAATTATCTACTATGCAGCTGAGAGCTGGACAAGGAATGACAATGACAGAAGAAAGATTGATGCCTTTGAGTTGTGATATTGGAAAAGAATACCAAATATCCCATGAACTGCCAAGAAAACTAATAGATACGTCTTGGAGAGAGTGAAGCCAGATTGCTCCTTGGAAGCAAGGATGGTGAGACTTAGTCTCACATTCTTTGGGCATGTTTCTAGGAGAGGCTATTCCTTGAAGAAGAACATCGGTCTGTCCTGTAGCTGAGAATCGTTTCCAAAGTAACCAAGAGTCAAGTCTTGATCCTCTCTTCTTCTTTATGAACATTTACTTTCAAAATTATGTCATAGTTTTAAATCCATTGTGTTTATGTGAAACCTATACTTAAACCAGGAGGCAGTCGTCACAACAGAGCAAGGAGACACTGCATGGTTCAAAATCAGAGAAGGTGTATATTAGGGATGTATTCTGTCTCCTTACCTTTTCAATCTACATGCACAACAGATCATCCGGGAGGCTGGGCTGTATGAGGGAGTATGTGGTGTCAGGATTGGAGGATGATTCATCAACAACCAGCTTTATGTAGATGACACAACCCTGCTTGCTGAAACTGAAGAGGACCTTAAGTGCTTGCTACAGAAGGTCAAAGACTGCACCATTCAATATAGATTGAAGCTCAATATCAAAAAAACAAAGATTCTCACCACTGGGCCAATTGGCAGCATCATGATAGATAGTGAAGAGATTGTGATTGTTAACAGCTTTAGTTTGATTGGCTCCATAATCAACCCTTTTAGTACCAGCAGCCAGGAAATCAAAAGACAAATTGCATTGAGAAAGTCGACTGTCAGGGCCCTCTCCAGAGTACTGAAGAGCAACAACTTCAGTCTAGAGAGTAAGGTGTGCCTGATCCAGGCCATAGTCTTCACAATTTCTTGCTTACATCAGAAAGCTGGAAAATTACTAGAGATGTTACAAAGAGAATTAATGCCTTTGAGCTGCGATGCTGAAGAAGAGTATTGAACATACCAGGGATTTCCCTGAGAACTAATAGGTTTGTCCTAGAGAGGGTAAAGCCAGGCTGCGTCTTGGAGGCAAGGATTCTGAAGCTTCGGCTGACATACTTTAGGCATGTTGCAAGGAGTGACTGACCAGTCCTTGGAGAGAGACATCATGCTTGGTAGGTGGAAGCATGGAGAGAGAGAGACCATTGATTTGATGGATTGATACAGTTACTGGGGTAATGAGGGTAGGTGTGTCAGAGAGTAAAGTTGGCACAGGATAGAGCAGGTTTCAGGGTTGTTGTATGCAGGGTCACTATGAGTTGCAAGTGACTCAATGGCACATAACAACAACATATGATAATGAATCCAGTCACCACCTCTCTTCTGAATCTGTAATTCCTTTCTTCTGACATTTATACTTTGATGACTATACCCACCAATTATCATTGAGTCAATTCATACTATAAGAACCCTTAACCATATAGTAGAACTGTGTAGTATTGCCAAGGCTATAAATCAGATAGCTACTTCTTTCTCTCAAGAAGCAGCAGAAGGTTCAAATCACCAACCTTTTTGTTATTAACAGAGTTGGGTTTTTCTTTGTTTGTTTGTTTGTTTGTTTGTTTAAAATAGTGGGTCCACTGGGGTTCTTTGATTGTCAACAAGCCTTTTCCAATGTGAGAAAGTCAGAACAAAAATTTAGATTTTCTTCTTAAACCATGAATTTCCTCCTCACAGTAAATAAAACTTCCATTTATCTGATTGGCTTAGCCAATAATCTTATTATCCTTGTTTTCTCTGTCACGCTGCATCAAATCCATCAGAAGTTTCCCTCAGAGCAACCTTAAATTTTATCTACGAGTCTTACCATTTCTGCTTCCACTATCCCAGTTTAAACCACCATTATATCTTGCCTGGACTATTACAATGTCATCCAAGCTGATCTTCATAGTTCTGCTCTTGACCTTTTACAATCTTTTTCAAGTCAGTAGCTAATTTGACCACATTTTATTTATTTTTCTTTTTTTTAAAAAAGCACCACAAGCTCCTCATCTCTTTACTGTAGCTTTCCTTCTCCAAAGAGGCTACCCACTGTACTTAGTTCTGGTTGATACATTAGGCCTGGATTGGTGTGGCTCCATGCCCAGAGCAATCTGGTTTTATTCACTAACAGCAGGTTACAGTTTCATTTGTACCATTAGAGAAAAATGAATGGAACGTCTCTAACAGCATAAAGCTATAGAAATTTCAGAGCCTTCCATATGCGATTTAATGACTCTTTAAAGCTGGGGTATGGGATGCTTGGTGAGTGGATAATTTCAAGACTCCAAGTTGTGCCGTTCATTTGCTGGATTCATTTAAATGCATTTGAATACTGTAATTCTCTACTAACTCATCTTCTATGAAATAGAATTACTAACCCTGCTTTTCTGATCACAGTCAGCTTTGGTGGAAAGTTCTGATATTTATTTCCAAGAGAGATAAACATCATTGCACTTGTTCCCTATCTATCTTAATAGACTATATAAATGCCAGGTCTGCTAATACTGTCCATCTTGGGCCCATATGCCCATTCCTAAAGCTGGAAATGCATCTTTCTCTCTCACATTCAACATGAGCGTTTTTCTACTTGGTTTTTAGAGCCCCTTGGGATGTGGTGTTAGTTGCAGGACATTTAAGCTGACAGGAGAATGAGTATCAATCCATCAAATATTTATTGAGTGCTTACTACGTGTAAGGCACTGTGCTAAGCCAGGTTTAAGCGGAGCATTAAGAGGAGTTGGAGGAAAGTGTTCTTTTTTTAGAAGCCGTCAGAGGCTCAATGTCAGACAGAAGGGGAAAGCTGTGTGGAATACTTTTTCACTGAAGAAAAATCCCAATTAGTCATTTAGATCATGGAATGTTGTGCTGTGAACAAAAATACTGTGTCGTGGGCAGTTCAAATCCTCTATATGCTCTGTGAGAGAAAATTCCCATTTAGAGTTATAACTGTGGGGGGCTGCTATGAGTCAGAACCAACTCAATGGCAATGAGTGAGAAACATTGGTGGTTCACTGCTTAAGCACTTGATTCTATCCTAAAGACTGATGGTTTGAATTTGCTAGCTTCTCTTTGGGAGGAATAAAGAACCACCTGCTTCTGTAAAGATTATAGCCTTGAACACCCTATATGGAAGTTCTACTTTGCTGTTAAATCAGATTTCTTTATGAGGAAAGGATGCTTAAGTGTCCTTTCATATATTTCGGGCACGTTATCAGAAGGGGCCAGTCTTAGGAAAAAGACATCATGTGGGAAAGATGGAAGGTCAGTAAAAGACAAGAAGACTCTCAGAGAGATGGATTGACTCAGTGACTGTCACAATGGTCTTGGGTAAGACAGAGATTGTGCGAATGGCACAGGATAGGGCAAGGTTCAGATACTCCCATCAAGTTGCTTTGAGACATACTTAACAGCACCTAAGAGCAATAACATAAATGAGATTGACTTGACAACAGTGGATTTATTATGTATTTATATGTTTTTATTGATTTTTCTTCTCTTACATTTTTCTGCACAAGCCCTTCCTATGCTTCCTCCTTTGCAATCACATTATCCAGTTTAGAAGCATGACCTTCAGGAGTCCTTTAGCCTCTCCGACTCTTACACGTATCCAAATACACTGCTTCTTCAATGCCATCACAGGAGATCACAACCCTGTCACTGAATCTCATTAATAATAGCAGTGGCCAAAGTCCCTTAATGCATTTATTTATCAAGGGCATTTACATTTTTAATAGCTGTCCTATACATGATAATATTTTACTTAAACTCTACCTCTAATGATAGTATTAAAGGTACTTGAGAAGATTAGAGAGGGAGACTTTATTTTTAAGAGAGTATATATTTCTGGAATCCTTCAAATCACACTTCTGTCAGCAGCTACCTATTTTGTCTGTAGGTAGAATTAACTTTATTCACTACTCATTTACTTTTTTTCCATGGATTCAGTTTAAAAGAAGCTTCCAGTGGCTTATATTACCTAATTTCCCTTTCACACATTCATTCATCAGGTAGCTGAGAAAGGGGGAATAAAAAATTTTTGCATTTCAGACTCTAAGAACCCTAGAGTTAACTTTATCATTTCTCAAGTATTTAGAGTATATCCCAAGTATTTAGAGTATATCCATTGACAGGCAGATAATAGTTTCTTTCATTTTTTTAAATACGTTTCTTCTTTTGTAATTTGTTATTTGAGTGAAAATTTACAAAACAAATAACTTTTCTTCCATCAATTAGACACCTTTGGTTCTAATTAATTTTCAGTTTCCTCAGTGTATCAAATAGTGTATTTCTTCATTTCTGCCCTGAAATTCTGATTTCCACCATACCTTCTAAAACTCTCTGTGTCTTGATTTTTCTTTAGTGCTAGTGTGTTGATCATTCCCTTACTGTGTATTGCCTCTCCCTTCTCTTATCATACCGTGCCCATTACCTCCTTACGAATGTAGTTGTCCCCTCCCTCCTTTTCCATCCTGGTAGTCAAGAATGTTTTCATCTGTGTAAATCTCTTCTTGGTTTTTTATAATAGCAGTCTTATATAATACTTGTCCTTTTTCGACTGCTGTATTTCACTCAGCATGAGGCCTTCTAGAGTCATCCTCATGATGCAATATTTTGAGAAAAATGTACTGTTTTTTAGGAAACTCTGGTGGCACATATATGGTAACTCGTGGTTGCTGTGATGCTAAACACTGTGACACATATGTGTCAAATTCAATAATGGTTAACCACGGTAGTCAGTGTTTGGTGGAGCTTCCCAATTAAAACAAGCTTGGAAGCAGGAGTGGTATTCACTTCCAAAATGGCTTGCCTCCAGAAAATCTATGAATGTGGAGAAACGATGTAAGTTATACAAGTGTTCAGGTCTTTTGTTCACAGGGTCACTATGAGTCATCTATGACTCCATGGCACTAACAACAACAACAACAACAACAACAAGAGGGCTCTACAGGCCTGGTGCATAGAAAGTTATGCTACCAAGCCAAAGGTAGGTGATTTTAATCTGCAGCCCTCAGACCTCGTTTTAATTGTTTTTGGTAAAACATTCTTCTAAGTGGTATAGTAATGATGCCAGTTTAAAAACTATAGCCACAGTCTTTACCATCACCTGCTATTCATCTGAGTGCTGGACAGTGAATAAGGATGGCAGAAGAACAATCAATGCATTTGAGTTGTTGTGCTAGAGTAGAGTGCTGAATATATTGTTGTTGATGATTGCCTTTGAGTCGAGCATGACTCATAGTGACTCTGTGAACAAAAGGCCTGAAGCCTTTCTAAAACTACTGACATTTATCAAAGATCATAGAATATCTGGAGGCATGTTGTTTAGGAAGTGGATATTACTCCTGCTGAATATATTACAGACTTCCAAAAGAACAAACAGATATGTTTTGGAGAAAGTGCAACCAGAGTGCTCCCTGGAAGCAAGGAGGGTGAAACTTAATCTCACATACTTAGGAAAGGGTATTCCATAGAAAGAGTCAACAAAGAGGAGTCCATACTCAACAAGATGGTCTGATATAGTTGCTGAGACAGTGGGTTTAAATGTGTTGGCGATGATAAGGATGGCACAGGATAGACAGGGCTCATATATGTTGTTCATAGTGTCACTGTGAGTTGCCATCCAAACAGCAGTCTACAATGACAATGACAGCTCATATTTTTGTTACGTCCCGCAATAACCTACAAACAGTGAAAATTATCTGCAGGCTCCATCTAGTCATCGCAGTAAGTCCTCACACTCAGCAGAAAAGTATAAAGTGCCTTGGGAAGAATAGATGAATGTTAAAATTGAAAGAAATATTGGAAAGTGTAAGCACGTTTGACCTTAGCCTCATAGAATTCAGTCTTATGCTATAGATGCTGATGATCATTATATTTCCCAGTCATAAATTTAGAGAGCCATTATGACCCCTTTCACAAGTGAAATATATAACATTTACACACACACACACACACACACACACACACACACACACACACACACATTTTGAAAAGAATTGGAATTCCAATAATTGTCCTCATTAATTAACCTTAATTGTACTCATGCAAAACCTATACTTAGACTGAGAAACAATTGTCCAGATAGAACAAGGGGATACTGAATAGTTTAAAGTCAGAAAGAAGTATGTCCAGATTATATCCTATCTCCATAGCCATTTAATATGGTGAGAAAACAATTCCAGAAGCTGGATGACATGATGAAGAAAGTGGCATGAGGGTTTGAGAGAAACTTATCAACCTCCTGCTGTATACAGTTGATATAACCTTGCTTGTAGAAAAAAGACCTAAAGCACTTACTATAGAAGATCAAAGACCACAACCTTTAATATGGATTACATCCTAACCTCAAGAAAATGAAAATCCTCACCACTAGACCAACAGGTGGAGATGCCAAATGGAGAAAAGATTGAAGTTGCCAATAATTTCATTTTACTTGGATCCACAATCAATACCCATGGTAGCAATGTCAAGAACTTATAAGACATTTTGCATTGGTAAAATCTGATATAAAGGACCTCTTCAAAGTTCTAAAGAGCAAGGATTTCATTTCAAAGATCAAAGTGTGCATGGTTCAAGATATGGTATTTTCAATTGCTTCCTATGTATCTGATAGTTGGACAATGAATAGGGATGACAGAAGGATTAATGCCTTTGACTTATGTTGTTGATAAAAAGTATTGAATATTTCATTGACTGTCAAAAGAACAAGTCTGTCTTGGATGAAGTGCAATGATGTCATTTCTTAGAAGAAAGGAAGATGAAATTTTGTCTCACATACTTTGGACGTATCAGGATGGGCTCATTCTTGCATAAATGAACCATATTAGGGAAGAGGAAGGTCAGATAAAAAGAGGAACTACATAAACAACATGGATTGACACAGTGACTGTAACAATGGGTTAAGCATATAAAAAACCACGAATATGGAGCAAAGTAGGGCGAAGTTCAGATCTGTTGGTTGCTGTAAGTGGTAGTAGACTCAAAGGCAGTTAACAACAACAGCAACAATATAGATACATACAGATTTATACACAAAACGTGTGCCTTCTTGTGTTGTGGGTTTTTTTTTAATAGACATATGTAATAAGATGATGTATTTTTAAGGAGCTGCTTATATAGGTGGCCACTTAATTTGACAGGATCAGATCAAAAAAGTTAATAATGTACACACACACACACACACACGATCTAGTAAGGTATTTTATTTGTAACAGCAGTATAAAATAGGCACTTCCATAATAGCTTGCCTCCAGAAACCCTATGAACCTGGAGAGAGGATGAAAGACACGCAAGTGGTGAGGACTCTCCTTCAAAGGGTCACTGGGTTGCCTGCGACTCGACAGCACTTAACAACAACAACAACAACAACAATAACAATATAAAATGGAAAGTAAAAGAGTACATCAGCACTCAGAGGAGCACCAACTATGAGGAAGTTTCATAAGAAAACCCAGAGATCTTGAGCTGGAATTCCAGGGGAGGAACAAGCCACAGTAGACAAAGTAAACTAATACATCATCTCTCAGAGAAACACTGAGGGTGAGAAAATTTCATAGGGAATACCCAGGGATCTCGAGTTAGAGTTCCAGGGAAGAGAGAGATACCATCTAACAGCCAAAACGAGGCAACACTTCCCTCTAACTCAGAAGCCCCTTAAGTACTGATTCCAAACAAAAATGGCTCAGGGCCAAATGGCCTACATGGCTTAGCTATAGATACCCATAGGTTTGGCTAGGATCTCAATGATATCAACAGCCACATCCTTGAAGTTTCTATTAATTCATTCTGTTCCAGATGAATAGCCAGTTCTTTGGAACAGAGCACATAGTTCCAAGATAAGTAGTGGACATATAAACTCAAGGGACTCTCCCAAATAATTTTCCTCACAGGTGCCCTGGTGATTTGGTGTATTAAATATTGTGCTGCTAACTGAAAGATTGATGGTTCAGATTCACCAGCTACTCCATAAAGGAAAGTTTAGGTAATTTGCTCGTGTTAAAATTTTTAGCATTGAAAACTCACTAGAGGACTACCATTAATTGGGATTGACTTGACAGCAATGGCTATAAACATATATGCACACACATTTCTACTTACTTAACCATGTTTATATTTTTAGTTGTCACCACTATTCTGGTAAAATTCAATGTTATAACATTTAACAAAACTTTATTTCTGTTACTTACTTCTCAGTATTTTAATTTACTTTGTCAAATTGTATATCATTTTTATTTGGTATTTTCTTGCTTATCACTGAAAATAAATGTCTACTATCTAGAACTCTTGGTACCAGCAGCTAGGAAATAAAAAGACAAATTGCATTGGAAAAATCTGCTGTCAGGGAACTCTCCAGACTCTTGAAGAGCTTAGTCTAGAGACTAAGGTACATCTGATCCAGGCCATAGTCTTCACAATTATACATCAGAAAGCTGGACAATGACTAAGAATTATAGAACTTTGATGCCTTTAATTTGTAAATCTGGATAAGAGTATTGAACATACTATGCACTGCTAAGAGAACAAAGAGATCTGTCCTGAAGAGGGTGAAACCAATTTGCTGCTTGGAAGCAAAGATTTTGAAGCTCCATCTCCCACACTTTGGACATGTTGTCAGGAAGTCCAGTCCTTGGAAAGGGTCAACATGCTTGGAAGGGTGGAGGAACAGTGCAGAAGAGGAAGACCCTGGATGAAATGTATTGACTCAGTGACCAGGGTAACCGTGTTAGGTGTGTCAGAGACAGTGAAATTGGCTTAGGGTAGGGCAGAGTTTAGAGCAGTTTTACATAGAGTTCTATGAGTTGTATGCAACTCAATGCTATATAACAACAACAACAACCACCTAGAACATAATTGCTTCTAGAATAATTTGCTCAGCATAGATTGACTATATATAGAGAAAGGATAAACCTTGACACATGCTTTTCCTCATTTTATAGCATGTAGAGTTCCCTTGTTCTGTTTGATCAATTGCTTCTTTGTCTAGGTTTCTCATGAGCAAAATAAAGCATTCTGGGATTCCTGTTCTTCTCAATGTTAGCCATAATTTGTTATGACCCACCCAATCAAATGTTTTTGTGTACTGAATAAAGCACAATTAAATATCATTCTGGCATTTTCTACTTGCGACTAAGATTCATCTGATATTAGCAATGTTATCCTTCATGCCAGTCTGTTATGAATCCAACTTAAATCTCTTGTTGTTCCCTGTTGATGTACTGTTAGAGATATTTTTAAATTATCTTCAGCATGATTTAACTTGCATATGATATTAATGATATTGTTTGATAATTTCCACAGTCTGTTGGATTATCATTCTGGGGAATGGGAACAAATATGAGTCTCTTCCAGTAAGTTAACTAATTCTTCCATATTTGTTGACAGAGACTGGAGAGCATAGTCAGAGTTGCATCTGTTTCCCAGAATACCTGTTAGTTCATTAATACTGGGATGTTATTTATTTTTTTTTTACAAGTACCTTCAATGCAGCTTATTAAGGAATAAAAGAAGTAGCCCAACCGATATTTAGGTGTGCTTTGCAAATCTAATTAGTAACTGATAGTAACCTACAATCTCTAGCACCCCGCTAGCACCATTGTTGTTAGTGGGCACATTTCAGATGTAAATTTTTAAATCCCCCTTGACATCTGAGTAGTTATGGATTTACAGATGCTTGGCATTGGCAGGACTAAAGTTATACAAATTAACAAATGTGTTCTTCATTCCGCTCCTGGAGTCTTCTTGAGACCACAAGCTGAAGCCATAGGTTGGAAATCAAGACAACTGGCTTGTGCAACTGGCTTAGTGTCATCTCACACTTTGAAGAGCTGTTGTTCCTGTGATTGAACAATTTAAAGGGATTTTCTTCCACCTGTCAAAAGAATCAACTCCCCAAAACTTAGGTCTTCACATGCTAGTTCTTGTATTAAACATTGTTTTGATTCTAGCTTAATGTATTTCTTTATTACCTCATCTGGTTGCCTTGGATTTAGTTCACTAGCTAAGGGAACTCTGGTGACAGCAATCTGTAGGGACTTGCACTTCTAACACAAAGGCCTTACATCTATGGTGGTTCAAATTCACCAGCAGCTACTCAGAAGAAAGAAGAGCAGCCTCTTCCCGTGCAATTGAGTCCAAAAACCCCAGAAGGTCACCTAAGAATTGGGTAAGACTTAATGGCAAGGACATGAATTACAATGCTGTTAAAAAGCTCTAGTGTCATTTTGAGATTATGTGTTGGGCTGCTAACTGATCAAAATCTGCCAGCCACTCCTCAGGAGAAAGATATGCTCTCTCTTCCTGTGAAAACTGGTGGAGGTTTGAGCTATGAATAGGTAATTGACGTTATAGCAGTAGGTTTCCTTTTTGGCAATAGTAGTACTCTTTACAAGTTCCTCAGGGGTATTCTAATAAATTAATGGAAAAAATCTTCTTATATAGAAAGTGGAGGAAGAAAAAAAAAAAGCCAAAAGTAACATTCCTCAAAACTAATGCCACCAAACCCAAAACTAGCCAACTAACCAAAAAAGAAATCAATAAAAAGAAAACTCTAGTTTTACAGAGTTGCTTGCGATACTGAATGCCGTAAATGAAGTCAGCAAAGTGCCAGGCAAAGTTCTTAGAATGTGTAGGTACTCAATTACTGACACAAAATTAGTTGCTTTTCTACTCTTTTGTGTGTATTTCTACTAATTTTCCAAGAAAATATTTTATATTTAATGTTTTTCACATTTGAAATATGTCTGTCATTGAATAGCCCATTAATGTGAACTATGAACCCCAAATGAACAGCAAAAACTTTAGAGCAGATTTTCTCAACCCTGTTGATATTTGGAACCAGGTAATTCCCTGTTGTGGGGACTGTCTGTGTACTATAGTAAATCCTTGAGTTCTGCCTACCAGATGCCAAGAGCAACACTGCCCTTGCCCTCCCCTTAACAATACTCTTTCTCTTAGTCCTTGGTCAGTGATGACACTGGATATTTTCAAATATTCCCTTCAGTGTGTATTGTCCCTGATTGCAAACTAGTGCTTGAAATAATCTGAATTTATCACAGGGAGCTCTAACGGCAATGTTTAGTGAGTTGTACTTCTTACTAAAAGGGGTCAAGTCTTGGGTGGCTCAAATCCACCAGGAGGGAGAAAAAGAAGCAATCTCCTTCCAAGTAATTTACAGTTTCAGAAACCCAATGGAGAGTTGCTATGAGTTGAGACAGGTTCAATGATAATGAGTGAATAATTGAGTGTGTGAATTCAACATACTCTTACTCCTCTGTCTCTTCTAAACACTCTGCTTTTGGAGAAGAAAAAGCAAATGATATAAAAAGCACACACAACACAGTCATTTATTTAAAGCTGTAACCAGTAATAGTAGCCCTGTCAGACAGTTCTGCTGTCTCACCAGCTCCCTCACAATGTGAGCGGCTACCCTGGACTGCTCTCGCAGGGGTCAATTTCACTTAGAATGACGTTCCCCTGAACTGGTGCATTGTTGGGGATCTCAGGAGACTGGGGCACAGGCAGCCCAGTTCCTTACATCTTCCACCTGGACTCCTTGCATGCAAATCAAGATTTTTGACACTGTGTTTCCCTACAACAGAGAAACTCCCTGAGGTTCACCATGCAGTGCGGAAAAATCACAGGAACTTATTTTCAAAGAGAAAAGAATTGGAAAAGTTTTCTAAATAATTTTCAGTTTTCTGTAAATGGACTTTGGTGGTTAAATCTGTAAGTTGTGCTGCATTGTTGGCCCAAAGGCTGTGCATCCCTGATGGTTTGACTCTATCAGTGGCTCCTTAAGAGGCAGATGGACAATCTCCTCTCTCCTACAGAGATGGGTCAGCTGTGAGTTGATGTCAACATGTAGGCAGTTAGTTTTAGTTTTTATATTGTAAATAGGAGTCTTTGTGGCATGATGGTTAAATAATTCAGCTGTCAAAACATTAGTGGTTTAAATCTACAATATGCTCCACAGGAGAAAGATGATGCTGTATGCTTCTGGAAAAAAAATGCTTTGGAAACACTATGGGCAGTTCTACTTTGTCCAGCAGAGTGACTATGATTTGAATTGATGCAATAATAGTGTGTTTGATTTTATTTAGAGCCCTTAAATGGAATGACTCATTCTTTGAATATTATACTTTTTTGAGGAAGGAGGCAGTTACAGTCTCAACAATAATTTTTCTCCTATTGCACTTTGGCAAATCCCAGAAATAAACCTAGGTCTTGGAATGGGATAGTCCATTGATTGACATTTGTTATAGGATAAATTACCACCTGATAAAAATCCATGATTCCAAATTCTTCCAGTAGTTTCAGATACATCTGTTTGCAATTATTCCATCATTTGCTAGTTATTTCATCTGATGGTTGATAGTTCTGTATATTCTCTGAATGTGTTAAAAGCCAATAGTCTTCTCTTTAGCTTTTATTTTCCTCTGCTTCAACTAGTCCCATCCCTAGGTTCTACATAAGTCTATTTAAGATAGTAAACTTCTGAGTCAATGATTTAGTTACAATTCTAAAAGCCTTCAATATTTTTATAATTTACAACTTCAGGGAGGCAGGGTATATTCTTTTTGCTATTTAATGTGCCATCCACTTCCATTTTCCTAAAGTGCCAAATACGCTGAGGTTATAAAGATTTTCAGCACTATTTATCTGTGATCTAAGATTATGAAATTTTTTCTTCATTTTTTTATATCCAAGATTTTATTGTATGGAAGAGAAGCTGGAGAAGAATCCAGTGTCTCAATCTAATTTTCTTAACAAATTCTTTCTCTCCAAGGTCAGCAATGCTGTGTGTGGAAGACTGTTTAACAATATTGGCTGTTATTTATCTCTTCCCTTACGAACATTCATAGCTTGGTCTACAGGAGAATAGTTATTTTAGAGAAGTGAAACCCAGCAAGGAGAGCATTAAACCTAGTTTTAGGGTTCAATTTCCCTGTGAATAGTGTTCCTGGATCTGGTACATTTATGCTGATGGTATAAATGTGGAGAGGAGCATTAGACTTTAGGATTTGATTTCCAGCCAGTGCACCTCACACACACTTGTCTGTCAATCAAGCTTACATGCTGTTGTGATGCTGAATAGATTTTGGCAGAGCTTAAAGAGTAAGACAGACTAGAAAGAAAGGCCTGAGCTTCTATTTATAATCATCAGGCAATGAAACATTTCAGTCCTGTGACTCATGGGGTTGCCATGAGTTGAAGGTCAAGTTGATGACAGCTAGCAGCAACAGCAGTGGATGTTAAGCACCAAGGAGTATAGGGGGTTCTTCTTGGAGAGTGAGACCTAGAGGAGCTGTCTTCAGAGACCTGAATTGTGAGATGTGTAAATATATTACTCTTGGTTGTTTTTATGTGCAGTTAACCCAGTTCCAATTCATTGACAAAGTAGAACTGCCCTGATGGATTGCCCAGGTAATCATTATGAGAGCAGATTGCGAGGGCTTTTCACTCATGGATGGTTCAAGCTGTCAACTTTCCAGTTAACAAGGGAGTGCTTCCCCTTTGCACCACCAGAAGCTCTCCTACTGTTTATCATCTATTTTAACCCTTCTTAAGTCAATCCCCCTTTGTGTCTATAAAGAGGAACATGTAGCTTTAAAAAATGTTCTGTTGTTATGTGCCATCAAATCATCTGTAACTCATAGTGACCTTATGTACAATAGTCCTAAACCCTGTTCTATACTGTACCAATCTTGTTGTCTCTGACACACCTACCCGCATAATCCCAGTCACTGAATCAATCCACCTCATCGAGGGTCTTCCTATCTTGCACTGTCCTTCCATCCTTCTTAGAATGATGTCCCTCTCCAAGAACTGGTACTGCCTTGCAACATGTCCAAAGTATGTCAGACGAAGCTTCAGAATCCTTGCCTCCAAGGGGCCGCCTGGTCTCACTCTCTCTCTAGGATGAACCTGTTTGTTTCCTAGCAGTGCATGGTATATTTAATACTCTTCTCCAGCCCCACAGCTCAAAGGCATCAATTATCCTTCTATTATCCCTACTTATTGTCTAGTTTTCTGATGCATAGCAAACAATTGCAAAGACTATGCCCGGTGAAACTCATCTTTTAATTTTTCCTGGCTGTTGGTACCGAGAGTGTTGATTGTGGAGCCAAGCAAACTAAGCTGTTAACACTTTCAATCTCTTCACCATCTATTATGATGCTGCCGATTGGCCCAGTGGTGAGAATCTTTGTTTACTTGATGTTGAGCTTCAATCTCTATTGAAGACTGCAGTCCTTGAGCCTCTGCAGCAAGCATTTCAGGTTCTCCTCAGTTTCAGCAAGTACGGTTCTGTCATTTGTGTAATGCAGATTGTTGATGAGTCTTCCTCTAATCCTGATGCCACATTTTCCTCATAGAGCCCAGACTCCTGGATAATCTGCTCTGCATAGAGATTGAAAAGGTATGGAGTTAGGACACATTCCTGGCATACACCCTTCCCAATTTTGAACCATGCAGTGTTTCTGTGCTGTGTTCTGACCACTGCCTCCTGGCCAAAATATAGGTTTTGCATAAGCACAATTAAATGTTCTGGGATTCCCACTCTTCTCAGAGTCAGTCACAGTTTGTTGTGTTCCACACAGTCAAATGTCTTTACATAGTCAATGAAACACAGACAGACATTCCGCTGATACTCCCTGCTTTGTCAAGATCCATGTGACATTAGCTGTAATATCCCTAGAACCATGACCTCTTCTAAACACAGTCTGAACTACAGACAATCTTCTGTTAATGTGCTCTTTCAGTCATTTTTGGATAATCTTCAGCAGAATCTTGCTTGCAAGTGATATCAAAGATATTGTTTGATAATGGACTATAATCTTATTAAATAATAAAACATTGTCAAAACTACTCCTATCTGGTACCAGAACATAACACTTACATGTTTTAAAAATCATTATCATCATCATCGTTGTCCCCGGATCAGTAGATGTTTATTGCATGATTGTTGTTCTCAGTGAACTTTTGATTAAAGTCCTAATTGACTTGCATTCTACTATGAATGAAACACCAATAATTTATCTGTTTTTCCAATATTAGAGTGCCTGAGCTTTTATAATCTCCAGTTCTGTAAATTTCTCTCAATAATTTCAGTCAACTCTGTCCAATAGTCCCTTCACCAGTCTAGTCTCTTTTAAATTCTTTCATTCTTTAACTTTGTCTAGTACCTGAATAATTTCCTACCCTACTTTTTTTTATAATTACTGTTAAGAAATTCCTGGCTTTCCACTTCACAAAAGGTCTCTGTGAACTCCACATAAACATTTTATATGACCTTCCCACTTGAGGTGAAGCTCAATGGAATTGGTGACAGCTCATGGTGGCCCCTTGTACAACAAAGAAACACTGCCTGATCCTTTGCGATTCATAGGATTTTCAAAGGCAGATCACCAGGCCTTTCTTCTTCATCTGTTTTCAGCTGGAAGCTCTGTCAAATCCTATAAAGCATCACATACAGAACTCAAACCAAACTCACTACCATTTTGTTTATTTTTCTTTGTAATCATCCTTCATCAGTTTTCCAAGGCTGTGAATCCTTGCAAACTGCCTCATATTTTTCCTAAAGAACAGCTTATGGGTTCAAATTGCTAATCTTTCAGTTGGCATCCTAACACTTAGTCCACCGCACCATGAGGGCTTCACATATAAGCTTTTATTGACAGACAGATGCTTGTTTCTCATGAAGAACATTGACTTAGAATCTAACCTGATTCACCTACTTTTACGGGATACCTTAGCATTCATCGTAGAATGTATGAAAGAGTGGGGAGAACCAGATGTTTTCATTCTTGAAGGTCTCATGTGGCCTGTAAGATTCAAAGAGGTGGCAAATAGATGCTTCTGGACACTGTTATTAGATGAGGAGGTTTTAAAATTGTGCAGCACAACATCAGAACACAGACTATATTCATAAGCAACTTAGCTTTCATTTAAAAACCTAGTAAAGAAATGACTTTCTTATTCTAGAAATATATTGTTAGTTATTTCTGCTTTCCATTTTTTGCTCACTGCTGCTTATGTGTAATCCCGATATCCATGCTTTACTTATTTTGCAAATTCTGCAAAAGACAAGAACTATAACTATTTACTTACTTTTAGATCCAACATAGCAAGGTAAATGGTAAAGGTACCATGTTTTGTTGATGAATTTGGTGTTTGGTGAAGTGATCCTCTCCTACAACTGTGGTATTTATGGTGACTGATCATTGATCACAGTCTTCCATTCCTGATCTCTAGGTACACTTTGCTGATGTAATGTATTCAACTAGCATATGATTAAGGGATTTAGAAATTCTTTATTCCATTTTTGGTAACTGTCCATTCCCTGTGACGTCCTTCAAGGATATATACGCAATATGTATGGAAGCACTCCTAATAATATACAGGTATGGAGAATTTTAAATTTTTATTAATTTAAAGTTTATTATAGATAAAAATGTAAGGGACTTGAGAAAATAAAACCACGCTAGCAGTTCCAATGCCTTTTTATTTAACTATGTTTAAAAGAAGTGCAACCAGTGTGCTCCTTATGAATAAGTGTGTGGAGAATTTGTCTTTCTTACTTTGGACCTGGTTCATAGTAAGTGAGCCAAAGTCTCCTGATAATAGTTCATGAGAAGAATTCTGGTTGTACTTCCTTTCCTCATAATCATATAAGAAGACAAGGAGGGACCAATTCCTGGAGAAGGACATCATGCTTGGAAGGTTGGAGGGTCAGCACAGGAAAGCATGGATGAGACGGATTGACACGGTAACTAGGGTAATGGGGGTAGGTGTGTTGGAGGCAAAGAGATTGGTTCAGAATAGAGCAGGATTCAGAGCTTTTGTATATAGGGTCCCTATGAGTTGCAGTAGATTCTACGGCACATACAAAAGCTTTGAACCTGGAGGAGGTTATGCTTGCTAAAGTAGAGGGTCAGTGAAAAAGAGAAAGACCCTCAACAAGACAGATTGACACAGGATGTAACAATGGGCTCAAACATGGCTACTACTACAGGAATGACACATGGCCACATTTTGTTTTCTTGTACATAGGATCACTGAGTTGTAACCTCCTTGATGGCACTTAAGAACAACAGATGGCTTAAGTTCATTGTGATTCTGTTGTTTTTCCCTCTTACAGTGCAAGAAAGAAAAATATGGAACAAATTCCTGAATTACTTTGAGCCTCAGTTTCCTCAGATGTAAAAGAGAGAGACTAATATCTATCTCAAACTGTTATAAAATATTTATTAGATGATGTTGAGCTGACTCACACTCACAGCAGTTCTCTGAATATAGACTGACAACTTACCTGGTTCTGCACTATACTCACAATCCCTGCTGTGCTCAAATCCGTGATAAGAATTAAATGAGTTAATAGACATAAAAACAAATGCATTGAGAATGATGTACTGTTATTACCTGAAGAATCTTAAGTATGATAAATATAGGAAAAATTTCTAATGATGACATGCTATTTATCCTTTAAAAGATGCCCCTGACATTGGAATTATAATAGAGCAGCTATGTTTCCGTAAGAAATATGTCAATGAGAGAGATGCAAATCAAGACAACTATGAGATATCATCTCGCCCCAGTAAGAATAGCAAAATTTAACAGAACAGCTAACAACAAATCCTGGCGAGGTTGTGGAGAAACTGGAACCCTTATTCACTGTTGGTGGGAGTGTAAAATGGTGCAACCACTGTGGAAAGAGGTTTGGCACTTTCTCAAAAAAGTTGCAAATAGAGATACCATTTGACCCAGCAATTCCATTACTGGGAATATACCCTATAAAGACCATAAATGACATCCAAGCAGATATATGCA
>NW_006400030.1:352767-358146 GCF_000299155.1 Elephantulus edwardii | reverse complement strand
CATATGAGTAATTAATGTTCTGTTCCACAATCAGCCTCAATGCTTGTTTAGACAGCTGATAATGAGTTCTGTATTGTCTCTTTCTATAGATAAAAACCAATCTGATACTTGTATATTCCTTTAGGTAAGATCCACGTATATAATTGTCGTTTATGTAATTCTGGTTTTCTGTAAAAAGGTATGAGCAATGAATAAATTATTGATTGGAAAAAAAAAAAGAAATATGTCAATGGTCTATACAGTCCTGTGCTGCTAACCCAAGACCATGCCTTTCTGGTAGTTTGAATTAACCAGTGGGTCCTCAAAAAAAAAATATGGCTATTTTCCTCCCTTGTGATTTATAGCCTTGGAAACCCACTAGAGAGTCAGCTATGAGTCTCTGTGGTAATGAAAGTTTATGTTGCAAGTTTTTTTTTTTGTTGGTTGTTTTTACTGAAAGGCTAGGGATATTTCCTAGGAATTTTTGCTTAATGAGTACAAATGACTAAGGGCAATGTTTTCCTTGTGTGTCGTGGAGTTGGAACTGACCCATAGCTGATCCTCCAGCAGATTTCTGAGGCAGTTCATTGCAAGGGAGAAACTAGCCTATCATTTTCCTGCTGAGCAGCTGGTAGATTTGAGCCACTTGCCTCTGAGATTGCAGTGCAACTTCTTACCACTAGGTCATCAAAGCTATTTGAAATTGAAAATACTGCGTACATTAGGGGCGCAGAAAACAATCTTTAAACCAAACCATCAGAAAATTATATTGCAACAATTTAAGTAGAGAAAATTTTATATTCATAATGAATGACATTACATATAGAACTACTATGGGAGTATTTTCAAAAAATCTCTAAAATGTTCTACTACCATGAATTATTTAGATATAATTATAGGAAGCTTTGGGAAAAATCTTACTCCATAAGGGCTAAATAATATATAAGTACTTGCCTCTCTTTTTGTTATTTGAATGAAAATTTATAAAGCAAGTTGATTTATTTAATCAATCATTCACAAACATTTCCCCCATAATATCAATTACATTACACATAATATATGAATATGTAAGTCTGAATATCTATGCTTTTAAACTAACCTTTGTAAGACAACTTTCTTTAATAGGACTTAGTGTTCTAGCAACAGACCAGATTGTTTCATTTTATTGTTGTCGTTGTCCAGTTGGCTCCAACTCATGGTGAGTCTGTGTACAAGAGAATGAAAACTTGTCTGATTATACCAATTTTTAGGGAGCTCTGGTGTTCTGGTGGAGAAGGGTTATGCTTCCAATCCAAAGGCAGGACATTAGAACCCCCCAGCTGCTCAGCAATAGGAAGATGGGCAGTCTCCTCCCATGCAATTTATAGCCTCTGAAAACTCACTAGAAGGTCAACTATAAGAGGGTTCTGATGTGATGGCAATGAATTTGACTTTCTTGACACCATCTTTAATGTCTGTTGATTTTTTTTCTCTTCTTTTTAATTCTTTTCTCTTTTTAAAATATGGAACGCTTCACGAATTTGTGTGTCATCCTTGCGCAGGGGCCATGCTAATCTTCTCAGTATCGTTCCAGTTTTAGTATATGTGCTACTGAAGTGAGCACTGTTGATATTTTTTAATCCATTGTTGCAACAGTATTTTGAGTGCCTTCCCACCGAAAAGGCTCATCTAGCATACTCTAATAGATAATATTCTGCTGTGATTCCCAAGAATTTAACTGGCTAATTTTCAGAAGTAGACCACTAGCCCTTTCTTCTTAGTATGTCCTAGTCCAGAAGCTCTGCATTGACATTAGTCAACCATAAGTGACCTTGTAATTGAAATATTGATGGTTTAGTGTCCAACATCATAGAAATGTGAAATCCACTTCAGAACATACAAAACAGTAACAGAAGAGTAATGTAATGTCATCTTCTTAATCCTTTTAATATTTTGTTTCAACACATTTTTGAGAGATCTAATGAGTTATTTTCAATAAATTGGGAAGGGCGTACGCCAGGGATGCATCCTATCTCCATACCTTTTCAACCTATATGCAGAGCAGATTATCCGGGAGGCTGGGCTAGAAATGTGGGGTCAAGATTGGTGGACGATTTATCAACAACCTGCATTATGCGGATGACACAACCCTGCTTGCTGAAACTGAAGAGGACCTGAAGCGCCTGCTGCAGAGTGTCAAGGACTGAAGCCTACAATATGGATTGAGGCTCAATGTCAAGAAGACAAAGATTCTCACCACTCGACCAATTGGCAGCATCAGGATGGATGGTGAAGAAATTGAGATTGTTCACAGCTTTAGTTTGCTTGGCTCCATAGTCTTGGCACCAGCAGCCAGGAAATTAAAAGGCACATTGCCATGGGAAAGTCTGCTGTTAGGGACCTCTCCAAAGTGCTGAAGAGCAGTGGTGTCTCTCTGGAGACTAAGGTGCATCTGATACAGGCCATGGTCTTCGCAATCACCTGTTATGCATCAGAGAGTTGGACAATGACCAAGGAGGATAGAAGGAGAACTGATGCCTTTGAGCTGTGGTGCTGGAGAAGAGTACTGAGAATACCATGGACTGCTAGGAAAACAAATAGATTTGTCCTGGAGAGGGTTAAACCGGGTGGCTCCTTGGAGGCAAGGATTCTGAGGCTTGGTCTAACTTACTTTGGACATGTAGTGAGGAGAGACCGGTCCTTGGAGAGGGACATCATGCTTGGGAGGGTGGAGGGACGGCGCAGGAGAGGAAGGCCCTCTATGAGGTGGATTGATTCAGTGACTGGGATAATTGGGATGGAACTGTCAGAGACAGTGCGATTAGCACAGGACAGAGCGGAGTTTAGGGCTGTTGTACATAGGGTCGCTATGAGTCGCAGGCGACTCGAGGGCACATAACAACAACAACAACAACTGATGAATTATAAAGATAAGATAACCATCATCGCTGTTGTATGGTGCTGACAAATTGATTCTGACTCATGGGAACCCTTTGTAACAAAGCAGAGCTTCCCCATAGAGTTCTCTGGTTGTCTTTTTTTTATGGGAGCAGATTTCCAGTTCTTTCTTCTGAATTACTTCTGAGTGAGTTTCAGCTGCAAACTTTTCTGATTAGTAACTGAGCATTTAAATACTGCAACAATAAGATTTTTTGTATTTTAAAAATAAATATTTTAGGGAAGATATAAATAGTGCTGAATAATAAGGTGAGGGCAGAGGAAGTCATCTATAGATAAGCCATAAAATCTACAACACAATTAATGGGTGTAGATGAATTTCCTAATGGCCTAAATTTCTGTATCAGCTACACAGTTATTTTCTGACCAGGTAATAAATGTTGTTGTGTACTGAGTCAGATCCCACCCATTGCTGACCATCCGGTGGGTTTTCAGAGACTGTTAATAGCATGGAAGGAGGACGCCCGTCCTTTCCCCATGGAGCAACTGGCATATTCAAACCATACACCTTGAAGATTACAGCACAGCTTCCTGCCCCTAGGCCACTAGAGATCCTTTGGTAATAAATAGACCGACTATTAGAGTTTCCTAGCCCTGAGCTCTGAGGAACATTCCTGTTGTGGGTTCTCTCCACTGACTAATGTGGAGGAAGTTGATCCTGGTTACCTGCCATAAACACAATCTCATCAATATGATGTCAGAACTAACGTGTAGCTGACCCTTCACTGGGCTTCTGAGGCTGTAGATCACACAGGAGGAGATTGCCCATCTTTCTCTTGTGGAGCTCCTGGGAAATAGAATTCTGTGTTAGCAGCAGTACTTCCAGGTGTAAATGATATATTAAGGTGGAAATGATCTATTAAGATCATGCTTTCAGGAGACGCTTAGAAAGAAGTTGGGGATGCAGAAAGGAAAAAGGCAGAATACAAGTAATTTTAAGGGAAATCCTTGTCTCAATCTGACATTCTAGTAGTTGTTATTGTTAGGTGCCATTGAGTCGACTATGACTCATAGCACCTCTTTGCAAAACAGATAAGAACTTCCCTGTCTAAAGCCCACCACTATTCTTATCTATAGCTATTGAATCTCTGCCTCCCACTGAGGGACATGGAGAATTGCCTTAGGCATATTGCTGCCTAGCTTTCCAGGACTTGCCTTGTCTGTATCTTATTATTTGATGCTGTCTAGTTGTCTAGGACTCAACAGAGAACCTGTGAACTATATATCAGAACTTTGTCCTATCCTATACCATTGAACCATCTCTCCCATATTCAAATCTGCTGTTACAATCACTGTGTTGATAAGTCTCCTTGAAGGTCTTTGTCTCTTTTGATGATCTTTCCAAGTGTTATGTCTTTTTTTCCAATTTTCTTATGTGTTAAAGAAGTTGTTGAAATATTGTTTTTGCTCTTCCTGATAATCCAAAGCATGTGATGTCCTGATGTCCAAAATATGTGAGATGGAGTTTCTCTATCTTGACCCCTAAAGAGTACCATAGTTTCACTTCCTGCAAGGCAGGGTTGTTATATATTTATTATTTATTTCACTCCTTGGTAATATTCTTTAAATTAATATTAACCGTTAGCAAACAAGGCTAAATTATTAGACTTGTATGTAAGTCTCCTTTACTAACTGCTTGATCTCCATTCTAAAGTTGCCTACTTCTTTGTTTGGTCTCGTTGTTGTTAGGTACTATTGAATCAAGTACAACTCATGGTGACCCTATGAACAAAAGATCTGAACCCTGCTCTAACCTGCACCTTCCTCACACCTTCTGACAAACAAGAGCCCAGTCAGCAGTCACCATATCAATCCACCTAGTCGAAGGTCTTCTTCTCCCTCATCGAGACTTCACCCTTCTCATGCTCTTCTCCAACGGTAGCCCCTCTTAGCAACATGCCCAAAGTATGAGATAGTGCCCTCCATATTTGTAGACTGGTCTATGTAGCAACAAGCATGGAATAAAAATAACCCAGAATTTGTCACCATAGTGACAACATATTCTCAGATCACCTTGTGGTGGTGTTTTTCCTGTCCTGGAAAAGCATAGTTTTTTATTTTAGAAAAGGATAGTTTCAATTTCTTAAAAGTACTTCCAGACTCTTGAAAGACTTAGTTGAGCCTTTATTGTTGCATATCAACCCTGCTTGGAAGCATGAAGACCTGTGACCCTTAATACTAGCTTTCACTGTGAGTCTTCATCATCCTTACACCAAATCTGTAGGGAATGGGAGGTGAGTGATGAGAAACTTTATCTGTACATAATCCCTGTTCTTTCAGTATGGTCTGGGAAAGCTCTTATCCTGTTTTATAGCCTACTGCCATCTTTGGAACTAGAAATTAAATCCTTACACAAACAAATAGCTTACGTGACTATAGACAATGAACTTAATTATGTTGTTGTTGTTGTTATGTGCTGAGTCACTTGCGACTCATAGCGACCCTGTGTACAATAGCCCTAAA
>NW_006400030.1:346099-352437 GCF_000299155.1 Elephantulus edwardii | reverse complement strand
AATTCTCCTTCTATCCTTCCTAGTCATTGTCCAACTCTCTGATGCATAACAAGTGATTGCAAAAACCATGGCCTGTATCAGGCTGACCTTAGTCTCCAGAGAGACACCGTTGCTCTTGAGTACTTTAGAGAGGTCCCTAACAGCAGACGTTCCTATCGCAATGCTTTTTTTATTTTCTGGCTGCTGGTGCCAAGAGTGTTGACGGTGGAGCCGAGCAAACTGAAGCTGTGAACAATCTCAATCTCTTTGCCATCCATCCTGAACTTAATATAATTTCAATTTTTTATATGTTAAAGAGCATAATACATGCTTGTTTAGAAGGTGTTAAAATTCCAATATTGTTATACAGCATTCAATACAATATTGGGCTAAAAATGTGGAGGCCAGGATTGTAATTTTTGGTGGTATGATATTTTGATATGAAGATTTACTTAGAAGACTTTATCATCCCCTGTAGATGACACCTGTAAAAAGAAATACGAGAGTAAAATAATATCTTTGCATTGAAATTTGGTGTATAATCTTACTCTGGAAATCAGATGGCGGCTGGTGGTTGTTTCAGCGACGGTTTTGTCTTGGTGGTCAGGCAAGGGAAATTTCTGGGGTCCTTTTTGTTGTGTGTTACTATTCTTTTCCCCCTCAATAGTGGGTGGCCTTTGAGCCTTAGACTAAGGGTAAGGGAGGATCCCTGTTTGAGGGTGTGGATTTAAAATAACTGATGGGGAGATGGGTCTATGGGCTGGTCTAGGGCCTGGAGTCTTGGAGTCTCTCTCCACTCTGGAAGTCAGCTGTTGGCTAGCCATCTTCTCGGTGGTGGTTTCTTCTTGGTGGTGGTCAGGCAAGGGAAGTTTCTGGGGTTCTTTTTGTGATGTGTTACTGTTCTCCCCCTCCGCCAAAAAACAGGTGGGTAGCCCTTGAGCCTTAGACTAAGGGAAAGGGTAGGGTGTGGATTTAAAATCCTTTAGGGCCCTCTGGCCAAATTTATTAATTTTAGAAGAATATTCTTTAAAAGACACAGCAATCATTTGTCTATTTGCTGTACTGACCAACTTGGAGTTGCTGTGATGCTCAACACTATTCCATAGTCATGTCAAATACCATTATGTACAATGATTGGATGAGCTTTCAGATTGATTCATGTTGGGAATCAAGAGTGGCATCCACTTCCTAAACTAAGTGCCTCTGGAAACTCTACAAACACTCATAAATATACAGAAATGATGTTAATCCTAGAACAGAGTTCAGGTCTTTTGTGCAAAGCTTACCCTGAGTCATATTCGGCTCAACAACACTTTTTCTTTTTGTTTTGTTTTTTTATTATTAAATTTTATTAGTTTTAATGAACATTTACAGGGATTTTGGGTTTTCATTCCTTCATTGCTGCATCATTCTCTCTACCCTCCTCCCCAGTTTGTTCTTCTTCCCCGCCATCCGAATGTCTGTTTTAATTGTCCAATTGCCACAGTGCTTGTCAAAGTCAGTTCTGATTAATCTCCTTTGTCGGTGTGTCCTTTGCCATTCCCTATCACTCCTCCCTGAGAGAGACTTCACCCTGAGTCATAAGGAAAAGGGGATGGCGTATTCTCTTAGCTACTTCCTGCTGAAAAGGGACGCTGTGGGTTTCAGGGTGAAGATCTTCTCTCACTACTCTAAAGGGCCCCTTTGGCAGTAGGAAACACATAGACTATTATGGAGATTGATTTTGGAATTTAGATGCACTCTTATTGATTGTGCTTGGCCGTACATGTTCATATCCTTGAAGATGTATCATGGGGGTGTTGCAACCTAGAAGACACAAATTTGACTAACAAGTTATAAGTACATGAGTCAAAAATTATGGAAAAGTAAAAGAAAGGATTCTTTCATTGTTTTACAAACCCTCCCCCAGGTCCCCTCCACCATGTAGCCCTCGCTCTAGACTCCTGTGATGACAGAAATACCTAGTCATATATCTCTTTTAAACAGTTTTCTCCCTCCTCTGTTTCAGTGCAGTATACATTATTGAACCCATCTTACTCAGTCTCTCACCAACACCAAGGACAGTCCCATTCTACAACACGGCTCAACAACACTTAACCACTGCTAAATCAGGCTAGTGCTGTTACTTTTGGAGGAATATTCTTCCACTTTGCACATCACTCTTTGTCACTGTGCTATATGAGGTAACCTGGGTTTGCTATGATGCTGAACCTTGTGCCATGGGGATATCAAAATCCAGAATGGTTTTCCATTGTGGACAATGTTTGGTGGAGCTCCTTGTTGTAAAACAGGTTGGGAAGCAGGAGTGGCATCCACTTCCTAAACCACATGCCTCTGGAAACTATGAACTTGGAGAAACAAGGATAGCTATGGAAAGGCATTAGGTCATTTGTTCATAGGGTTGCTATGAATTGACCTTAACTTGATGACAATTAACAAGAACAACAACAAGAACAATATTATTCTATGATCTTGTATTTTTGTAATTTTAAAAATAATTAAAAAATTAAATAAATAATTTATATTTACTACAGGAAGCATAAAATCAGTGTATTAGATGTTACACTGTATGAGAATAAGTTAAAATGCTGTGTTAAAAATAGAAATGATCAATGGATTTAGGTTAACAAATAAAATCCCGTTATAAGTTATTTACAAGAAGCAAAACAATGCAAAGAACAAAGCAAATTTGACAAGAATAGATTAAAAGATAACAGATGCATACAGCTAAAAAGAACATGTAAGTAAAAATATTAAGACACTGATCCTATGGCACCTGGCAATAACAGCAAATTAGAAAGATCTTCCAAATGTTTACTCTAAGAAACCTACTCTCATTGAAATCATTAAGAATTCATTAGAAGGCCAATTTAGTAGAGTGTCAATATATAAGATCAACATAAAAAAAACAAACAACCCAATAGAATTTCTCTACAGTAACAAAGAGAATTCAGAGAAAGAAATCAAGAAAGCAATACAATTTAAAATAGCAGACCAAAAATTTAAATGCTTGAAAATGAACCTAACTAGAGATACAAAAGACCTATACAAAGAAAACGACAGAGCATTTCTGAAAGACACAATAAAAGACCGAAAGAAATGGAAAATGTGCCCTGTTTATAGATAGGAAACTCAATATTGTGAAAATGACAGTCCTACCAAAAGCAATCTACATGTTTACATTGCAATCCCAATCCAGATACCAAATTCACTTTCCAAGGAAACTGAAAGGGAAATTGTCAAATTTATTTGGCGAGGCAAGAGGCCCTGAATAAGCAAAACGCTTCAGAGGAACAAAACTGAGGTTGGAGGTAAAGCACTTCCTGACCCCAAAATCTACTACACAGCAGTAGTAACCAAAACAACATGGTACTGGTACAATGACAAGCACATAGACCAAAGGAATAGAATTAAGAACCCAGAAATAGACCCAGCTATCTATGGTCAGTTGATATTCCACAAGGAAATCAAAGCTACAAAATGGAGAAATAATAACCTCTTCAACAAATGGTGCTGGCAAAACTGGGCTTCCACTTGCAGAAAGCTGACACAGGATCCCTATCTCAAAGCATACAGAAAAATCAACTCAAGGTGGATCAGAGACCTTGGGGTAAAGCCCAAAACCATAACATTCTTAAGAAACAAACTGGGATAAAGCTTAGAAGCACTAGTCCAAGGTATAAAAAGACTACCAAATACAACCAGAAAGGTAAAATCTGAAGAGAATAAAATTGATGCATGGGATCTTCTAAAGATCCCATCATCAAAAACCTTTTTTTTATGCACATCAAAAAACTTTTCCCAACAGGGTGAAAAGAAAACCTACAGACTAAGGTCAAACATTTGGTAATACCATCTCAGACAAGAGTCTTATAACAAAAGTTTACAGAATACTCCTGGGCTTCCACAAGAAAAAGACTGATAACCCAATTACAAAATGGGCAAAAGACATAGAAAGAATTTTCACAGAGGAGGATATTCTAATGGCAAACAGACACATAAATGCTCCAAATCACAGTCAATAAGAGAGATGCAAATCAAAACTACAATGTGATATTATCTCACTCCTGTAAGAGTGGCAAAGTTTAACAAGGCAGCAAATAATAAATGTTGGAGAGGGTATGGCAACAAAGGAACTCTTATACATTGTTGGTAGCATTGTAAAATGGTACAACCATTCTGGAAGGCAGTTTATCGCTTCCTCAAAGAGCTGAAAATAGAAATTCCATATGACCCAGCTATTCCACTATTTAGAATACACCCAGAGAAAATGAGAACTGAGGCACACACTGAGATTTGTAAACAATGTTCCTAGCAGCATTATTCACCATCGCAAGAACATGGAAATAGCCCAAATGTCAAACCACAAATGAATGGATTGAGAAGTTAGGTGCATTCACACAGTGGAATACTATGCAGCACATAGGAGCAGTGATTTTATAAATTATTACCTAACTTGTGAGGGATTGAGGAGCATTATGCTGAGTGAACTAACTCAGTCCCACAAGGATAAATATTGTATAAAGCCATTATTGTAGAATGAGTATAAGGATCTGAGAGGGGTGGAAGAGGTTGGAAGCAGAGGGAAGAGGATGTGCACGGGGAGGGGAGGATTAATCATGAGGTTGTACCATTTGATGGGGTGAGAGAAACTGAAAGAATTTGTTCTTGAAAAGAATGTATTCGAATTTTGTAAATAAACTAGTGGAAAATTTTTTAAAAATATACCAAATAAACATAAAATTGTGATTTTATTTTAACAGTTTTAATAGTTCAAGATTGCAACTGGTTAAGATTTTGAGAGAATGTCATATATTACATATTAAGAAATTTATGAACACTTTAAAATATTTCTGATTTTACCTTCCAAATGATAGAAAATTTATATGTATATACTTGCTTTGATTTTCAGAGAAGGGTATGAGGATATATAAAACTATTGTAGAACAAAAATATATGACTTTCAAAATTCAATTGTTCAAATATACTTCAATTCCTTTTTATAATCAGCAAAGAGTGTAGGGTGTTGTAGAAAAGTACTTTTTTACTAAAAAAAAGGTTTTTGTAGGATTTTGGTTTGTTTTTATTTTCTACTGAAAATGTGAAAATTATACAAGACTTAAACATAATCAAATGATAGTTGATATTTGCTGTCAAAGAAATATGCTACTTTGGAGAATATTCATTTCTGTAAATTATAAATCATATTGCTTATGTTTAGATGTAGCTAACAGGAGAAAGTTTCCTTTTTAAGTACTTCCTATAATTTTAATAAAGAATAATGAAAAATTTTTAAAAGAAGAATGTGTCAGAGACAGTGAGATTGACTCAGGATAGGGTAGGGTTCAGAGTTATTGTGCATAGGGTCACTATGAGTTGTAGTTTATTTGAGGGAACATAACAACAATAACAGAAAGATAAAGGATATCCACTAATAATAAACAACAAGATTCAATAGACTACTGGAATAAAGCATCTTTGTTTTCTCGGTCATATAAATTTTTGTTCTGGAAAATTCAGAGTTCCTAATTTAGAAATCAAATATTATGCACAATTATTGTTAGAAAGAGGCTTTTTTGGGGGGGAGGGGAGTATTTTTTTGTGTAGGTTACATGATAGTTGACCTAAAGTACTCAAGGAGCTAATGAAAATATGACTTAATATGTATATGAACTTTGTATGCAAACCAGTAAAAAAAAATTTAAAAATAATGGAAAGATTTGACAATGTGGCTGGATCCTAAATAAAGGAATAAAGATTAGAGCACAGCTTTTAGATTCAGTCTCTTCTCTTGGCTTCATCCCTGATTATTGCTTGACTTTGGGCAAGTTATATGTCTCAGTTTCCCCGTCTGTAAAAAGGGATTGCACTTACCTTTCAAAGCTGTTGTTGTTGGGTGTTGTCCAGTCAAGTGTGACTCTTAATGATCCTATAAACAATTGATCTGAGCACTGTCCTATCCTGTGCCATTCTGACAATCTCTGACACACGCAAGCCCATTGCCACAGTCAGCAAATCAACCCACCTCATAGAGAGTATTCCTTTCTTATGGATCCCCTACACCTTCCAACGCATGATGATGTTCCTCTCCAAGAAATAGCCACTCCAAGTAACATGCCTAAAATATGTGAGATGAAGTTTTATAATCTTTGCCTCCAAGGAACACTCTGGATGCACTTTTTCCAAGACAAATCTGTTTGTTCTTTTTTTTTTTTTTAAAATTTAGGTTGTTTATTTTTCATTTCAATGAACATCTACAGGGATTTTGGGATTCCATTCATTCATTGTTGCACCCTTCTCCTCGCACAAACCCCTCCCCCCTCCCCCCCCATTTGCTCCTCTCCTTGAAACGCAAAAGA
>NW_006400030.1:342622-345639 GCF_000299155.1 Elephantulus edwardii | reverse complement strand
ATCTAGAATTTATAAAATACTCGAGCACCACAACAAGATCAAGGAGAATAATCCAATTGAAAAATGGGCACAGGATATGAACAGACACTTCACCAAGGAAGACATTCAGATGGACAACAAGCACATGAAGAAATGTTTGTTCTTTTGTCAGTCCACAAGACCTTCAAGACTTTTCTCTAATACCACAATTCAAAGGCATTAATTTTTCTGTCATCCTTAGTCACTGTCCAGTTCTCAGATGCACAGTAAATGACTGAAAAGATCATGGCCTGAGTCAGATGCGTTTCAGTCCTCAAACTGATATCATTGCTCCTCAATAATTTGGAAAGGTCCCCAGCTACAGTCTTTCCCAGTCCAATATGATCTCCTGACTGCTGGTACCAATTGTATTGTTTGTGGATCCAAGTAAAATGAAGTTGTTGACAGTCACAATTCTTTCTCCATCTATAAATTTTCTTATCTTTCCAGTGGTGACAATTTTTGTTTTCTTGACATTGAGATGTAATTTAAATTGAAAGTTGCAGTGTTTAACCTTCTGCAGCAAGTTCAAGTCTTCCTCACTTTAAGAAATAAAGATTGTGCCATCTGCATTAATTAAGACTATTGATGATTCTTCCTCCCATCCTGATGCCACATTTTTTCCCATAGATTTCAGCTTCTCAAATAATTTTCTCGGCATATATATCTATAGATTAAATATATATGGAGAAAGGACACAACCCTGATGCACCCCTTTACTAATTTTAAATAATGCAGTGTTCCTTTGCTCTGTTGGCAACAGTCTCTTGGTTTAGGTATAGGTTTTGAATGAGCACAACTAAGTGATCTGGAATTTCCATTCTTTTTTTTTTAACATATTGGGGATACATGAAAGTGTGCGCTGGGAGCAGAAGGGTGAGGATGAGCAGGGATAAAAATTACATGGATGCAGTTGCAAGGCTGCACAATTTGGTTGGTGGGGGGAGCAGGTGAAATAAATGAAGAGGATTCAGTGGGGACCAGATAATACAGGGCAATGGTAAGCATAGTCCAATGGTGATTAAACAAACTTTTTCACTTGTGGGTTTCTCATTTGGGAATTGGGTGCAGACACTCTGGCTCCTTCATGCTGAACAGGGGCATTGATGTGAATGGGGAAGGGAGCACACTTTATCACCTTACTGGTGGTCTTGGGTTGAAGCTGCTTGCCTTGTTGTTCTGCTGGAAGATATTTTCCTGACTTTTACCCCCCTCTGGACTGCAAAGTGTTTTCCCAGGTGGGTCCAGTGGGGATGGCTGACTGAACCCTGAGGCTCCATCCTCCTTTGCTTCCTTAACTGGCCCTTATATTTCCTTTTTGTCTCTGGAACTGGGTTCAGGGTCAGGTCTGGAGTAAAACTCAGTGTTAAGATTACTTATAGAAAAGGGAGCAAATCTAGAGAAAATGAACTTGAGTTATAAATAGAAAGGCTTTGGGGGTGTTACGGGTGTACTGGAATTCCCATTCTTAATGTTAGTCGTAATTTGTTATGAGGCACACCGTCAAATGTCTTTGCATAGTAAAAAATACCCAAATAAACATTCTTTTAGAATTCTCATTGTTCTCAATGTTAGTAATAATTTGCTATGATCCATACAGTCAAAAGCCTTTGCATAGTAAAAACAAAACAAATAGACATTATTTTGGTATTGTTTGCATTCCACCAGGATACCTCTAACATCAGTAGTGATATCCCTGATGCTATGTCCTCTTCTAAATCAAGCTTAACTATCCGGCAGTTCTCTTGTTCTAAACATTTTTGAAAGATACTCTGCAAAATTTTGCTTGCATATTATGTGATATTAAGGATATTTTTCGATAATATCCATGTTCTGTTGGATCATCTTTCTTGGAACGGGAATAAAGATGCATTTCTTTCAGTCAGTCGTCCAGGAAGCTGTCCTCCAAATCTCCTAGCATAGACTGGTGAGCATGTCTAGAGCTACATCTCTTAGTTGGAACATGCCAGTTGGTATCACATCTGTTCCTGAGGCCTTATTTTCAAGTCTTTCACACAATTCGAATTTCTTTCTTCATTATTATTAGCATTCCTGTGGCCTTATTTTCAAGTCTTCAACAGCTCAAATGTCTTCCTTCATTATCATTAGCTCTCAGTCATACGGTACTTCCTGAAATATTTAAATATCAGCCAATTATTTTTGGTACAGTGATCCTATATATTCTCTCCATCTTCTTTTGATATTTCAAAGTTTTGCGCATAGCATCCCTAAATATTGCAACTGAGGCCTGAATTTCAGTTCCTTCAGCTTGAGAAATACTCAGCAATTTCTTCCTTTTTTATTCTCCAATTCTAGGTCACCATACATTTCATTACAGTAGGTTTTTTGGTCTTCCTGAGTTGTCCTTCGGAATATTCTGTTCAGGTTTTATTTCAGCATAATACTGTTATGAGGATTAAATGAGATATTGCATATAAAAATGTCTTAGGCAGGTCTTGCTATATAACAAACTAATATATGTTATTATCATTATAGTTTATAATAGCAATATTTAATAAGAAATACAATTGGGGAAATATATCACAGCAATAAAGACTAGAAAACAGCCATAAATAAATTTCACAAAAAAGGTATTTATGTGAGTAAAATAGTTACATTTTATTCAAGAGCATAAATATATTTTAAACTAAGTGACTGTGGTAATGGGGTCAAGTGTGTCAGTCAGGACAGGGTAAGGTTTAAAGCTATTGTACATTGCAGCAGTATGATTTGACTTAATGGTACATTACAACCACAATAGCAAGGGTCAGCAGACTTTTTCTTTTTTTTTATGATTTTTTTCTCTTTTTTTAAATTAAATTTTATTAGTTTTAATGAACATTTACAGAGATTTTTGGGTTTTCATTCATTCATTGTTGCACTGTTTTCTCCACCCTCCTCCCCAGTTTGTTCTTCTTCCACGCCATCCGAATGTCTGTTTTAATTGTCCAATTGCCACAGTGCTTGTCAAAGCCAATTCTGATTAATCCCCTTTGTCA
>NW_006400030.1:335429-340700 GCF_000299155.1 Elephantulus edwardii | reverse complement strand
TTCGATTCCATTGATCTATGTGTCTGTCATTGTACCAGTACCATGCTGTCTTTACCACTACAACAGTGTAGTAGGATTTGAAATCAGGGAGGGAGATACCTCCTACCGTTCTTCTATTCTTAAGGAGTGCTTTGCTTATTTGGGGCTTTTCTCCATTCCATATGAAATTGGAGATTGCCTTTTCCATCTCGTTGAAGCAGACTTTTTCTACAAACGTACATAAAGTAAATGTTTTTTATTTCATCACTCATATGGTCCTTGGCACAAGAGTTAACTCTGCTTCCACTGAACTTTGCTATTGAACATAAAAGGTTCTTTTCATGTTCATAAAAACTTCATATTGTCCATTCCTGCTTTCATTTAGGAGCAACGATGTCAGTTTGAGGACTAATGTCTGCCTGATCCAGGCCATTTTTTTTTCAGTCACTCTATATGCATCTCTCTGAAAGCTGGAAAATGAATAAGGATTCTAGAAAAAGAATTTATGCCTTTGAACTGTGGTGTTGGTGAAGAATACGGAATATCCCATGGACTTAAAAAAAAACAAAACAAACAAAAACAAAGAGACATTTCTTGGAAAAAGTACAGCCAGAGTGCTTCTTAGAGGCAGGGGTGGTGAAGCTTTGTCTCACATAGTTTGAGTTCGTGTCTAGGACAGGTTATTCCTTGAAGAAGGACAACATACTTGGAAATGTTGAGGGAGAAACAGCATAAGAAACGAAGACCCTTGGGGTAGAGCTCAGTGATAGAGCATTTGAGTGCAAAAGAGAGGAAGACCCTCAACCAGGTGGACTGACACAATGACTACAGCAAAAGGCTGGAGTATTTCAGGGAAGATAAGGATGGAACATAATAGGACAGGGTTCAGATCTGTTTGTCATAGAGTTGGTATGGGTTGTACTCTGTAGCACTGAAGAACAACAATGTTATATCATGATGTTGGATTTGAAATTTGAAATCCTAACTTGTCAATTTTCAACAAAGAGTGAACACAAACAAAAATATACCTGGAAATATAAATACATGTTGTTGTTGCTGGTCAAACATTGGTTATAGTCAACCTTTCTGTTGACTACAACTTAAAGCAACTCTATTAACAACAGGTGAAAACTTTCATTATGTGTGGACATCGACTAAACAGAACAACCTCAATCTCTATCAATTATAATGCTGCCAATTGGTCTAGAGGTGAGAATCTTTGTTTTCGTGATGTTGAGATCCAATACATATTGGAGACTACAGTCTGAAATTTTACAGCAAGTGCTTCAGGCTCTCTTTGGTTTCGACAAGTAAGGTTGTGCTATTTGCAAAGCACAGGTTGTTAATGAGTCTTCCTCCAATCCTGATGTCACATTCTTCCCAGGTGATTTTTTCCCACATATAGATTGAAAAGATATGGACAAAAGACACGGTCCTGATATACTCCTTTTTTAAATTTTGTACCATTTAGTGTTTCCTTGCTCTGTTCGTACAGCTGATTCCTGGTCGAATATGTTGAAATGAGGAGTTTCCATAGAAAATATATAATCATTGTGTTACCTGCTGAGAAGTTGGAGATTTGAGGTCCAACAGAAGGGTCTCAGAAGAAAACCTTGGTGATCTATTTGTGAAACTTCAGCCATTCTCTGAAGGAAGTTGTATTCTAACATATGTAGGGTAACTGGGGGTTGGTGCTGACTTAGTGGTAACCTGATTGGTAAAAGATACCATAATTCCACTGCTTGGAATATACCAAGAGAGTGAGAACTGAGGCACAAATAGAGACTTGTACACCAATGTGTATAGCCACATTATTCACCATCACAAGAACATGGAAACAGCCCCAATGTCTGACTATAATCACATGTATTGAAAAATTAGGGTACATTCACATTACAGAATACTATATATGACACAGGAGCAATGATTTTGTAAATTACTACCCAACTTGAGAGGTACCGGAGAACATTATGCTAAGAAAACCAGCTAAAACCCATAAGGACAAATATTATAAAAGACCATTATTGTAGAACAAGTATGATGATCCAAGGGGAGTGGGGCTGGCGGGTGGTTAATCATAGGGTCACACAGTTTGATAGGAGGAGGCAGGGGTGTGTAAAGGAAATAGAAAAGATCTGGTGTGAAAAACAATATATACAAACTTTGTATATAAACCAGTATAATTTTTTTAAAGTGAAAAAAAACCAAAAAACATAAAAAAAATATGACCAAAAGGTAAATGATAGAGTTGAAATAATTGATCTGTAATAAACCTGGGGGAAAATATTGGAAGATGTACATAGAGTTATTTTATAGAGATGCAAAAACTCAAAAGGAAAATAAGTGAAGGAAAGGAAAATAATTGTAAATACAAAGGGCTAATAAAAGGAAGAACATATGCTCAACCTCAGTAGTGAATATAGATTCCTCATCAGGTTAGTAATACAAATATAGTACAGAGAAGGCCCAGGAGGAAAGGATGAAAGCAGAAACAATGCTCATCAGTCTTGGAAGTCATTGAATCTATTGTGGTTCATCAGGATCATGGACTGTTACATGAAAGTTTTAAAGAAAAAGATTTTTCAACTTTAATTGTGCTGTGTTTCCAAAGTACAGAGAAAAGAAAAACGTGGGGAACTAAACAGAATGCTTTCTTAACTTTTAAATAAACAATGGCCTTCCCAAACTCTAACCTACATTGATGTGTATATTAACATAGAATTTACATGAACATGCAAAACTAAAGACCATTGGAGCCCCAGAGCTGGTGGAAGACAGTAAGGCACACAGATGCACACAGACTTTCTAAGGGGGAAAAAAAAGCATTTGTAATAAAAAAAAGAAACATATCTCACTCATGTAAAATTTTATTTCTAGATCCAGAGGTGGCATTAAAAATATTTAACAACCGGTATGGCACTGGTACAGAGCACTCAGCACAGATGCTGGCTGGTACATTGTAGGGGCGTGTGCACACTGAATATCAGTCCTGTTATTTCCCCACATACTTGTTCCTTTATTTCCATGGCATAGATTGATTCCTAGTAGTGGAATGCTAGGTCAAAGGCTATGCGTATTTCTAATTTTTTAAGGAATTGCCAAATTGCTGTGCAAAAAAAAGACTGTAGCAATTCATATTTCTTTCAGTAATGTATGAGACTACTCATTTTCCCCACATCCCAACACCACTGGAGAGAATATCAATCACAGAGCAGTGAAATAGCCTAAGATAGGCAAGTATTCTCTCTCTCAGCTGGAAGCCTCAGCTGTTGAAAAGAGTGAAAGGAGCTTGTAGTTTTAAGGAAGGTCTCTGACATGCTAATCTTAAACCCTGAATACTATGTACTTGAGGTAGAATGTCTACCAGCTGCTCTTGCCTTCCCATATTAATCCTGACCAGCCCCAGTTCAGGCCTTGCCCCTTTTTCCTTTGCTGAGGTGATAATTTTATTGCAACGGATGTTCCCATCTTTGAGTTATGTGTGCCATTTAAAACTTTTATCACTAAACCCAAAGGATTTCATGGATCTCTCAGCAAATGGATACCATATTAACTTACTACTATATTTAATAAATAAAAGTTCAAATTAAAAAAACTCCAACAAGAATGGCATTATTGTGGGTAATATGGATAAGTGAGAAACTTGGGAAACTTGTTTGGAAAAGGCAAAGAAGGGAATAGTTTCTCTATAACATATAGGTATTCACCATACTTTTGTTAGTGTCCTACTGAATATGATGTTGCTAGACACCATTGAGTCAAGTATGACTGATAGTGAGTGACCCTATAAATTACAGATCTGAACCTGGTCCTATCCTATGTCAACCTCATGACCTCTGACACACTTGAGCCCTTTGCTTCAGGCACTGTGTCAATCCACCTGGTTGATGGTAAAGGTTTCCTTTACCATCTTCCCACCTTTCTAAGCATAATGTCCTTCTCCAAAGTATAGCCTCTCCAAATAACATCCCCAAAAGTATGTGATTCAGCTTCAGTGTCATTTCCTCTAAGGAGTGCTCTGGTTGTATCTTCTCCCAGAAACATCTTTTTGAGTATACAGAATACTTAACAATAGAAAGGAAGATTTTGACATGACTAAATTTTACATTAATGACAGGGTGGAAATAATTTTGTTTATAGGAAATAATGAGGAAGCCACATTTTTTTAAAAGAAGGAAAATACATCCTATTTTGAAAATCAAGCTCTGTGTAATAGCAGCATTTAAGAGAGCCTCAGGATAACAGCAGTAAAGAAACAGTGAAAAGATAAGATGATTTGCATTGGGACAATGTGCTGTCAGGGACCTCTCAGAAGTGCTAAAGACGTCAATTTAACGTCATTTTAAAAGTGTGCCTGATTTAAGCCATTGTATTTCCAATTACTCTCTGTGCTTCTGAGAGTTGAACAATGTTTAGGAAGACAAAAAAAAAAAAAGAATAGATACCTTTGAATAGTGAGGTCGGTGAGAATATTGAGTATCTCACAGACTACCTAGAGAACAAACAATTCTGTCTTGAAAGAGGTGTAACTCGGGTGCTTCTTAAAGTCAAGGATGGTGAAAATTTGTCTCACTCACTTTGGACATATTTTCAGGAGGAACCCTTCCTTGAATAGAAATATCATGCTGGGAAAGGAAGAGGATCAGAGAAAGAGAAGATCCTTGACGAGATGCTCAGACATAGTGACTACTACAAGGGACATCAGCATGACATACATTGAGAGGGCGGGATAAGGCAGGAGAAGATTTAGATCTGTTGTTTCTAGGGTCTCTGTGAGTCATAGTCGACTTGATAGTACCTGACAACAGCAACAACGTATGCATGTAATATTAGACAATGAATAGGGAAGAATAAAGAATTGGTGTCTTTGAATTGTGATATTGGCAAAGAATATTAACCACACCATGAACTGACCAAAGAGTAAACTAATCTATCTTGAAAGACGTGTAGCCAAAATGCTTCTTAGAAGTGAGGGCGGTGAGACTTCATCTTGTATACGTTATGCGTGTTATCAGGAGGTATCAGACCCTGGAGAGAGCATCATGATTGGAAAATTAGAGAATCAGCAAAGGATGGGAAGACCTTCTAGGAGACAGATTGGCACAATTGTTGCAACAATGGGTGGCCACTCCCTATCTGTAGGGAGCTCTGAGGTGTACTCCGTAGGGAGTTGTGCTGCTAATCCAAAGGCTGTGTGTCTCTCTCGAAGTTCAGCTGTGCGGTCTCCTTTTGCTCCATTTACAATGAAGGGATCAGCTATGAGCTGGTTCTGACTTGAAGGCAATGAGTATA
>NW_006400030.1:324890-335329 GCF_000299155.1 Elephantulus edwardii | reverse complement strand
GCACAAGATAGATAGTTGTTGTTGTGTATCTTTAAGTCAGAACTGACCCATAGCTCACTCTCCAGGGGGGTTTCAGAACAGCAAATCACCCATCCTTCTCCCATGCAGTAACTGGTAGATTTGAACCTCGTACAGCCTAGAAAACCCTATGGAGCAGTTGTACTCTGTTCTATAGTGTTGTTGTGAGTTGGGATTCATTCAGCAACAGTGTATTTTATGGGGTTGCATTGTCAATAAGTAGAGGATCAGTACAAATTGTCAGTAAGTAGAGGATCAGTACAAATGAAGGAAATCGTCAATAAGCTGGAGTATCTAGCCCCAAAAATGAACTCAACCTTATCAATGGCCACAAAGCCCATTGTTCTGGTACATATGATCATCATACCTGAGAGCTGACTTGGTGGCAGATAACCAGACTCTATTTTTGGAGCTACATGCATAACTATTGTTGGCCTCAAGATACCCTATCTAGAGTATCAAATGGACAACTGAAGTGTGTTGTGCTCTTTAAAGAAAATTTCAATTGAAGATACTAGTGGTGGTTCAGTGGTAGAACTCTTACCTTCAGTTTGTTTGGTCGATATATTCCATACAACCACCACTTATCTGTCTGTAGAGACCTATGTGTTGTTATGATGCTAAACAGTTGTTAACAGAACTTCTAGACAAAGGCCTGGGAATCTACTTCTGAAAATTAGCCATTGAAAACCCTATGGACCATAAGAAGTTTGATTTGCAACTGATCATAGATATGGTGCAGTAACTGGCAATTTGCCATTCCCTTACACATGAGGTTGGATACAGAAAAATAGAACTAGTTTCAATTTAGAGATCCTAAGAATCTTTCTTGTTGGTAGTGGAGATATCTGAACTTATATTGATGGAACAGTATAAGTCAGCCCAAGGAGATTTGAGAATAGGAAAAACATATACAAAGAAAGATACAAAGGCAGTTCCAGTAGAGCACATGTGGGAAAAGCTAAGTAGTCAGGTATACCTGCAGTCAGGGTTAAGGAAATTTGGAGCAGCTGAAAAATTTAATCATGAAAAACTTTCCAAACCATGCTAAGTAGTTGTTAAGTGCTATCTAGTTGAGTACCACTCATAGTGACACTGTTGTTGTTGTTGTTATGTGCCATTGAGTTGCTTGCGACTCATAGCGACCCTATGTACAACATCCCTAAACTCTGCTCTGTCCTGTGCCAATTGCACTGTCTCCAACACACCCATCCCGATTACCCCAGGCACTGAATCAATCCACCTCTTAGGGGCCCTTCCCCTTCTGTGCTATCCTTCCACCCTACTCAGCATGATGTCCCTCTCCAAGGACCTGTCCCTCCTTGCAACATGTCCAAAGTATGTTAGATGGAGCCTTAGAATCCTTGCCTCCTATGAACAAGACATTTGAACCCTGTTCTGTAACTATTGTCGTTTCTCTAATGTGATGTAGAGTTTCCAAAGGCCTAAGGAGTTGAGGTAGTAAATCACTGATAAAGCAAATGAGTGATGATCAAATTTGTATTAGAAATTGATCTTGGGCCTCTGTGCGAAGGTCAGATTTGATAAGGGAGCAGGGGCTCCATCACAAAAGATCTCAGCAAGACTCAGTGGGGTGCTGAGATAAGGCGGAAGTAACCAGGAGGTGTTCTCAGGACACCTTTCCTTGTCCTTAGGTGCCAGTTCAGTGTCCACTTTCCCTTCTCTTCTTTTCATCCTTACTCTAGAGTTCTATCTAGCAAAGCTCGTTTTTATTAGATACTGGAGTAACCAATCAATTAGGCACTGAACAATGAATAAGTCACAGCCGAATTTTAAGAGGACCACCCTTAAATCTAAATTGGTGCTGTGGGTTTCAGGTGGAGTTACTTAGTGAAAATCCTGAGTTTAGGCTGTATGAGGGTATCATTTACATTTCATAGCCGGCCACCTGCTCTGCCGGCTTATAAAACCAGCATTGTGCTGCAAATAGCATAGTCAGAGGAGAACAAGTGAGGTTTTTCTCCTCCAACATTGACAATTTCTTTGGTTTCAAGTACCAAAACAACTCCAAACAATTTAAGAAAAAGTTAGGAAGAAGTTGTGTGTTAGGCATGGTAGATTTCTTGGAAAAATTGATGGCATTTCACAAAATTAAGGGAAAAGGTACACAACCAACCAGGAAGTAATGGCTTCAGGGATCTCTGGGTGAAGAACTGAAAGACTAACTCTTTGAGATACTGCCCTAGAGATGACTTGGCTCCCACTGTAGAATCCTCTGAGAAAGAACCAATCTAGCTCAGCTTGCTTAAAGTATCCATTCCTCAGTGAGGGCAAGATGAGGGTGAGTCACACCATGGTTCAGTTGCTACATGAATGAGGAGAGGGGTAAATGAGTAGTCTGCTAGGAGGAGAATGAGACACTAGAAAGGCAAACACAACAGAAATCCACTCCATCATCATAGTCAACTCATTTTTAAATTGGAAGAACCAGACAACTTTAAGTCTCCTTCTGCTCTTAATAGAATTTATAGTCAAATATGACCTTGTTGTTTCGTATGCTTTTACAAATCTATAAACATCCTTTTTCAGTTCTTCTCTTAGGCAGCGAGAGAATGTCAGTTTTAGGTGTCTGTAATGATGGGGTCTGACTAGAACTGCTGGTGTCCTAGATATTTTCAGTTGGCTCACATCAATGGAAAGATCAATGTTTAAAGAACACATTTACGAAGGGAGCCTTTACAGAGGTGCTGGAAAGACACACGTCTCATAACTTTCCTACAACAGAAGGCTATTTCAGGAAATTAGCTTTTGTTTAAATTCATGGAATCTTTAGTTTGAGAAATTTTTATTTTCCTTTCCATTTCAAGACCAAGCATGTACATTAATAATATTGTTAAAAGTACAATTTTTCCATCTTTCCCAGGCAAAATGTTGACAGAAGGGTTAATTACAGAACACAATCAGTCCATGATTTAGTGGTGCGGAGACAGCTGTAAGGATATTTCCAGAGCCCCTCTAACTGTTCTTCGTGGCCTCCAGACAGCCAGGGTCTCTGGCTTAGGCCCCGGCAGCAGCCTTCACTTGCCTTCTTCACAGCAATAGCAGATGCTTGGCACTGGCTGATCCTTGCCACCATGAGTTTCTTTCTACTTAAGACCATAAGATGCTTTCTGGCTCTGTTCCACCTTCCCTGTGAAACTCCTCTGGCCCCTTCATTAGGGATGGGCAGGATTCTAGTGATTTGGGTTCTGGCTTTGATTTGGGAAGTATATTTTAAAGAAAAGCAGCGTGTGCACCTTGGACTTCCAATTTTTCTTTTTTAGTTGTGTGTGACTCAGAGGGAAATTATACAGCTTTCTATTATTTGCCCTCAAATGGTTTTGACCTGTTTCTAACAAATGGGGAAAATAAACTAACCAGCATGAGAAAACCAGTGTCAGCAATAGCAAACCATGTGTAAGAGCAAATGGAAAACCAACATCCAGGACTCATAAAAATTAATGGTAGGGTGTGGCACACAGCTGCCCAACTGACGAGAAGAAAGCTATATTGTGAATTGCTGGGGAATTAACTATTGTAAGGAGAGAAGCACAGTAATATCAGATTGAGCTGGGAAACCTCAGTCAGTGAAGAGGATGTCAGGGGAGGAGAGAAATACGGTACTTAAGTACTGTGAATCAATGGCTTTCTTGGATACATAAATAATTTTCAGCATGCAAATAGCCATGCAATGATGATTACAGTTGTTATTATAAGGCTCCTGCGGGAGTCCCTAAGGGTAACAAAATGGTTAAAGTCCTCAGCTGTTAGCCTAAGGCCACCCAGAGGAGCTCAGAAGAAAGTCCTGGTGACTTAATTTCCAACCCCCCAAAAAAACCCCGGACAGACTCTTGTAGAGCACAATTCTTGTCTGGTACACATGGAGTTGTTAATGTATCAAAATAAAATGAATTTATCTTTAACATAGGAAAATAATAATATTCTAAAGAAGGAATATTTACATATGAGGCACTTTGAGGTGCTGCAAGAGAATTTCTTTACAGAAACTTGAGCACTGTACACATTTAAAAAATGATAGACCTCATCATTGCCAATGAGTCAGAACTGACGTATAGCTGACCCTCCTATGTGTTTTCAGGTTATAAATCGAATGAAAGGAGATTGTTTGTATTTCTCCTGCAGAGCCTCTGATAGATCCAATCCTCCTGACTTAGTCTTGATGGCACAGTCCCTTAGCCATTATTCCATTAGTATGCCAGTAGTGTGCAAGAAAGTAGCTGTTCTGAGGGAGGTATGGTGTGTATCTGTTGTTGTTGTCATGCAACTCATAGCAAGCCTATGTAACAGCTCTGAACTCTGCTCTATCCTGTGTCAGCCTCATTGTCTCTGACCACCTACCCCATTATCCAGTCACTGAGTCAATCCATCTCATTAAGGGTCTTCCTCTCTTGCACTGTCCCTCCACCCTTCTAAGCATGATGTCCCTCTCTAAGGACTGGTCCCTTCTTGCAACATCCCCAAAAATATGTAAGACAGAGCTTCAGAATCCTTGCCTCCAAGGAGCAGCCTGGTTTCACCCTCTTCCAGATGAATCTGTTTGTTCTCCTAGCAGTCCATGGAATATTCAATACTCTTCTCCAGTACCACAGCTCAAAGACATCAATTCTCCTTCTAACATCCTTAGTATCTTCTACTTTTGAAAAATTTTTATATTGGTTTGCATGCAAAATTTATGTACATTGTGTTTCACACTTTCCTTCATTCACATTATGTTTCATGTAATCATTCCCATTTGTTGTATTTTATAAAATTAATTACCATTGAACTATGCCTACCATTACCATTCTAGATCCCCACTGGATCTTTCCCATTTCCTTTACCCACTTCCTCCACCCACAAAACTGTGTGAACCTATGACTTACTCCCTGCTCATCCTCATTCCTTTGCTCCATCTCCCCATCCCCCTTGGATACCCATATATGTTTCACTAGTGATCTTTCTATTTTTACAATAATGGTCTTATGCAGTATTTGTCCTTATGGACTGAGTTCACTAAGCAGAATTCTCTCCAGTCTCTCCCACGTTATGTAATAATTTTCAAAATTGTTGCTTCCTGAGTTCAGTGTAATATTCCATTGTGTTAATGTATTGCAATTTCTCAAGCCATTCAATTGTGGCTGGACATTCTGTCTGTTTAGCTGTTCTTGTGATGATGAATACGACTACTATGAATATTCATATACAAATTTCTGTTTGTGTCTCAGTTCTGATTTCCTTGAGTATATTCCTAGCAGTGGAATAGCTGGGTCATATGGAGTTCTATGTCCAGCTTTTGGAGGAAATGGCACGCTGCCTTCCAGAGTTGCTGTACCATTTTAGGATCCCCCTGATAGTATACGAGAGTTCCTATCCTCTCCGACAATTATTACTCTCTGTCCTGCTGTAGCCAGTCACATGGTTGAGCATCCTGTCACTCATCATTGTCATTGAGTGGGAACCCTCTAGTAATTTTTCTAAGGCTGTAAATCTTTTGGGAGGAGACTGCCTATCTTTCTCCCTGGGAGCCACTGGTAAATTCAACCACCAGATAGGAGCCACTTTGGGTTAGAAGCACAACTCTACCAACAGAGGACAACAGAGTTTCCTACCTTGTTACCAGAGGAAGAAGTATGTTGTTCCCATCTGAAAGAAGCAACAAATATTTTGTACAGATAAGACAGTCCGTCACATTATTGATGCAATTTCTTTAATGATATTTTCCCATTTATCTCTTCATGAGTTATTTTTGTTAGTGTGTGGTCCTGACTCCTTGCACTGCCAGAAATGTACGTATAACTTTTAAGTCACAAAAAAGCCTTGACTACCAATAGCCTAGTGTTGACTGGAAGCTTTGCTACTAATGTCATAGTTGATTACCACACATTTGTTATATATTATAACTCAAAATGGCTTACTGTCTTAGAGTTGGAATTGACGCATAGCTGACCCTCCAGCAGATTTTCAGAGGCTGCAAATTTCACGTTAGGAGATTACCTGTGTTTCTCCTCTGGAGCAGATGATGGATTCAACCCACCAGCCTTTCCGTTGGCAGAACAATTCTTTGCCCACTAGGCCACCAGAGTTCACTTATTTATTACATCTACATAAAAAAACAAAAACAAAAACCCAAACAACAACAAAAAAGCCCACCCAACCAAAAACCCCTGCATTTCCATTTGAAGTTAAAAGACATTTCACAAAAAAGTACCAGGTTTTCATGTCTCTTGGTGTAGCTGAAGCAACGACATCAGGGATTTTGCTTCCTTCCTTGCTTCCTTCCTAACAATGGTCCTTATGCTGGGTGGTCAATGTTACACTAGTGGGCAACCAGAACTGCAATCCTCCGTCTAACATGCACATTAAACTAGTCAGCTATTTCTTATAATGTCATTGATTTATTCTTTTCCTTTTTGGAAGCACTTTTAGCATCATTAGAGGCATATCAAATACATAGATATCACTTTTTATTTTCATCCACAAATTATTGGAGCTACTCATGGGGAGTTATACTGGCATTAGAGAGTTTTGTCTGATTGGTTTTAAACTATATATAATAGATATGTGCAGCTTAAATCTTTGTTTTTCAAGGATGAATCATACTTTCCCCCTAATAAACTGTCAGTCTTAATTTTTAAAATTTATTAAAATATTGTCTTTTTAATAATTTGCTATAAAAAGTCTACTTATCATTCCTCTAATATCTATAATTATATATTTTCTAATATCTATAACTTGTTTCTTCTACTTTTCTCTTGATTAATTTTGCTTGTTACACTTTTAACTTGATCTGTCTATGGTATTTCTTCTTATATGGTGTAAATACCCTTCCATATTCTTCCTGTCTCCTTCTACTCTACTATTTCTTTCACTTATTTATTATGTATTTTTTATTTTATTTCATTATTTTGTGTGTACCATCAAATCAGATCTGACTGGTACAGGAGGAGATTGTTCCTCCTTCTCCATCAGAGCATCTGGTGGATTCGAACGTGCATCTCTGAGATTGCAGTTGTAGCTTCTTGCCACTAGGCCACCAGAGCTCTTCTTCTTGTTTATTTTTTAAAACCTTAAATCAACTTTTAGGTAAGTAATTTTTATTCTTTCCTGTCCACACTTCCAGGATAAGTGGGGAAGAGTGATGGAGGGTCTGTGAAAGAGTCCCTCAACCAGATGGATCGACACAGTGACTGCAGCTGTGGGTTCAAGGGTATCAGAAATGTTGAGGATGGCACAGGACAGGACAGAGCACAGATTTGTTGTTCATAGGGTCGTTATGAGTCATACTCCTCTTGATGGTACCTAGCAACAACAACTAGCATAAACATAAGTATTTATTTTTCATTAGCTGTCATTTGAAAATCTCTATGTATAGTGGTTTTATGATTATTAATTTTAAAAAAATTATAGTTTTCATTAAGATTTTGTCTTTACTCTTTGAGCTATTGAGAAACTGACTTTTTACAGTTCTTTTCAGGTTTTACTTATAAATTTGGTTATTTTTTTCTAAGTTGATTCTATTACAGATGGAAATTAATCCTTTTCTGATATTAATGTTTTCATTTTTTCAGTCTTTTGCTTTATGGCTTTATATAAAGTCAGTTTCTGGTAAGAGGTGTACATGGTCTATAAATGATAGATGTGGTATTACACAGTGTAAATTAGTTCTATATTATTAATGGCTTTATAGAAATAGTCTATATTAGTAGTGATAATTTGTAATATTCTTATTTAGAATTTTTGACAGAAATATATTTCAATCACTCACTGTAAGCATATATTTATGATTTTATCTTTGTAAGCATCTCTTTTGCAAAAGCATATTTTAAGGCTATGTTACAACTTGCATATAAGTTTGTTGTTGTTGTTATGTACCATAGAGTCGGAACTAACCCATAGCTGACCCTCCAGTGGGTTTTCAAAGGCAGTTAATTGCATGGTAGGAGCTTGTCCATCCATCTCACATGGAGCAGCTGGTGGTCCTGAACCATGTGCCTTCAGGATTGCAGTGCAGCTTCTGACCACTAGGATTTTTATATGTTTACAGTGAATTTAAAGTTTTCAAAATTAATTAAGTAGTCCAAGGTACTGAGGAAAAACTATTTCAGTCTGGAGACTAAGGTACACCTGATACAGGATATGGTCTTTTTCATTACTTGCTATGCATCAGAGAGCTGGACAATAACTAGGAATGATAGAAGGAGAATTGATGCCTTTGAGATTTGGTGCTGGAGAAGAGTATTGAATATCCCATGGAAGTCCTGGAGAGAGTGAAGCCAGGCTGCTCCTTGGAGGGAAGGATTCTGAAGCTCTGTCTGACATACTTTGGACATGTTGCAAGGTGGGATCATTCCTTGGAGAGGGATGTCATGCTTGGGAGGGTGGAGGGAGAGTGCAGGAAAGGAAGACCCTCAATGAGGTGGATTGATTCAGTCACTGGGTTAATCGGGGTAGGTGTGTTTGAGACAGTGAGGTTACTACAGGATAGAGCAGGGTTTAGGGCTGTTGTACATAGGGTCTCTATGAGTCACAAGTGACTTGATAGCACATAACAATAACAACAACAATTAACTAGTGGCTTTCTTTACCAATGATAATATGTCTTAACTTTAAATATATTTTGCTTAATATATTATGGTTGCACCAACTGTCTTTTACTTGACTGTGTGATTTTTTTTTCCTTAGGTTTTTGTTTCCTCTTTCCTATCTTTTAGTTTTAGATGTTTTTCTAGCAGTGGTAAATTTTTTAGCTAATTTATTTCATTCACATTCATAATGATGTGTTTGGGTTTTTTTAATCCAACTCTTATTGTGTTATACTTCTTGATTTGAGTTAGAAGAAATCCAAATCCAAATCTGCAGAATGATAAATCCATTTTATAAAAGCAGTTTCCAGGTTACCTTATTTTACCAGTACATGCATTTCATTTTATTTTACCGGTTAATGGGCTTTTCTTTCATTCTTTCCTTTCACTAAGAAATCCAAGACTTACATTTGTTAATTCCTTCTCCTCTATTTGGTCCTGAGGTCCTGCTTTCTGTTCCTATATGGTTGCTGAAATGAAAACTCATGTGGCACTGGAAGCCATCTATACGATTAGAAGGCCAATTCTGTTTTCTATTTATTTGTTCTTTAGTATCTGAACATTTTCTTACTGTGAATTCTGTTTTAAATGGAAAATAATGCATAATACACCTTAACTTGCAGGAAACTCTAATGATGCAATATGTAGGGAGTTGTGTTGCTAACCCCAAAGTGACACTTCTTTGGCAGTTGGAATCTATCGCCAATCTGAGGGAGGAAAATGAATCATCTGTCTTCTCTAGTGTGATTTACAGCTTCCAGAACCCACTGGAGGGTTAGAAAAGCATCGATTCTGACTCCATGAAAATGCTTGAGTGTGTACATGATATCTTAATCTGCAGTTCTGAGTGTACAACGTTTCCTCTCCTGTATCATAGCCACAAATTTGCTGAAAATGTAACTATTATAAATTTTTGCTGAACTTATGGCACTGCTCCCGGATCTCTATATCTTCTTTTTTTCCCTGAGATGTAGATAGTCTTTAAATACATTTATTTCTTGCTGTAGCTCTGGACTCCTTGGCCTCTACTTCCTATCATCTTTTCTCCAGTACTTAACCAAACAGCAGTATGTGCAAGTACATGTTCAATTATGGAAACCATTTTGTAGTTTTATTATTATGAATTTATACTTTAATACCACTGCTTAGTTGCAATATGAACTTAGTTTTTTAAAATGAGCAGTGTTGCTCTTGTTACTGTTGTTGTTAGGAACTGCTGAATCAAGAATGGTGACCTTGTGAACAACATATCTGTAATTACTGGTTATGCATCAGAGAGCTGGACAATGACTAGGGATAGAAGGAGAATTGATACCTTTGAGCTGTAGTGCTGGAGAAGAGTATTGTGTATACCATGGACTATTAAGAGAACAAAGAGGTTTGTTCTAGAGAGGATAAGGCCAGGTTGTTCCTTGGAGGCAAGGATTCTGAAGCTTTGTCTGACATATTTTAGGCATGTTGCAAGGAGGGACCAGTCCTTGGAGAGGGACATCATACTTGGAAGGTTGGAGTGACAACCCAAGAGAGCAGGACATTCAATGAGATGGATAGATTTAGTGACTGGGGAAATGGGGGCAGGTGTGTCAGAGACAGTAAGATTGGCAAAGGATAGAACAAGGTTTAGGGCTGTTGTATATAGGGTCACTATGAGTCTCAGGCAACTTGATAGCACATAATAACAACAACATAATTAGCAAACTTGACCGTTAACAATTTCACCACATTGTAAGAATTATAAAAATCCAATAATCAACTTTTTAAAAATGAATTTCAATGCACATTTACAGAGATTTTGGATTTCCATTCATTCATTGTTGCACTTTTCTCCCCGTCCACCCC
>NW_006400030.1:322024-323035 GCF_000299155.1 Elephantulus edwardii | reverse complement strand
TCCAACTGATTTTTGTATGTTGATCTTCTATCTTGCTACTTAGCTGAATTGGTCCACTATGTTCAACAGTTTTCTTGCTGAGTGTTTAGGGTTTTCTAGGTATATTATTATATCATTGGCATAGAGAGATAATTTTACCTCCTCTTTGCCAATTTGAATACCTCTTAAGTCTTACTCTTGTTTTATTGCTCTAAGACTTCCAATACAATATTGAATAAGATAGGAGATAATGGGCATCCTTGCCTAGTTCCTGTTCTTAAAGGGAATGCCTTTAACCTCTCTCCGTTGAGAACAATGTTGGCTCTCGGGAAAAACCCAATAATCAACTTTTTATAATGATAGACTCATGCAGTATTTGTCCTATTGTGACGTACTACTTCATTTAGCATAATGTCATCCAGATTTATCAATATTATGCAGTGTTTTGTGAATTCTTCATTATTCTTTAAAAGTCTGTAGTATTCTATTGTGTGTATATATCATAATTTCTTTATTCGTTTAACTATTGATGGATACTGGGGTTGTTTCCATCTCTTTGATTCTGTAAATAACACTACTTAAAGCACAGGTGTGCACATAACTGATAATAATGAAGATTTTAATTCTTCAAAACATGTTCTTAGTAGTAGGATTGCCAGATCATATAATTTTTCTATTTTACAGGGCAGTTTTACTACCCAGTCCAGAGTCAATATCACTGATTCTAAAACACCAAAACATATTGCCCTAGTTACTGTATCAATTCATCTCTTCCGAGATTTTCCTCTCCTGCCCTGTCCTTCCACCCTTCTGAGCATGATGTCCTTCCTCAAGGATCGGTTTCTCCTGGTAACATGCCCAAAGTATGTGATATGGAACTTCAAAAGCCTCCAAGAAGAAACTTGTTTCACCCTCTTCAAGATAGAGCTATTTGTTTTCTTGGTGGTCCATGCATGTTCAAGACTCTTCTCCAGCAGCACAACTTGAAGGCATCAATTCTTCTTTTGTCATCCTTAATCAATGTCCAGCTCT
>NW_006400030.1:299836-319374 GCF_000299155.1 Elephantulus edwardii | reverse complement strand
TAACCCTTCCCATCTGCCAAGTCCCTTCAGAAAATATCTTCCATTGTCCAACCCATGATCTAACCTCTTCTAGATTAGCTTCATTATTCTTTCTGCACATGGACCCAGCAAGAGGGAGAAAAATCCAACCTTGCAATCCTTGCAACAAAGTGTCAAAGTACAATTTATATCTAATTTTCTTTTACAACTAAACTGAGGAAAGCAGCATTTTCACTTTTCCTTTGCTGACCCACAATCATATTCATTCCCTTTTCCATCAATTTGTTACCACATTGTTCATCAGCAAGACTGGTCATGGGGCTATTGTTGAGAAATTTAGGGCCACTGGATGTCAAATTAAAATAGTCATAAAGCCACCAGAGAACATAGCCTATTCATAGTATCATTCCCTGAATTATATGTGTGTTATTATTTATCATACCTCATACCAAAGGAATATCCTGACTTATGGTTAGTAAGTGTGGTATTTATAATCAAGTTCTGTACCCCTTGAGCAAAGTAGCTAAAATGGATTTTCATTAGAGTCCATGCTGAATGGATACAAATAAACATCATTGATGTTTACAGTAGTACTGTTTCTTAAGAAAACTGTTTCACTTGAACTGAATGCCCTGTAAATAATCCTTCATTCTTTTGCATGCACTTTTATTTTATTTGATTCTGTCCACGTGTTACATAAATTAATGAATACATGATGTTGGTACTAGTATGATTTTTTTCACAATTTTGATGCATTGTAGTTTGTATTTTTACTTAAAATTACTCACTGTGAGGCTAAACAGAACTGGTATATGTACTCACTCAATCTCATGCCTGTGGAGTTGAAATTAATTAATAGCTAACTACCCCCCCAGCTGATTTTTGGAACCTATAACTCACATTGAAGTTAGGTTTTGTAAGATTTTTGAATGCCTGTTATTTTGGAAATGGATGGCCAGTCCTTCTTCCTGTTGTTGTTATGTGCCGTTGAGTCACTTATGACTCATAGTGTCCTTATGCATGACAACCCTGAAACCTGCTCTATCCTATGCCAACTTTACTGTTTCTGACATACACCTTCCCTCATTACCCTAGTAACTATCAATCCATCTCATTGAGTGTCTTCCTCTCTTTATCCATTCCTTCTCCCTTCCAAGCATGATGTACTAGTCCCTCTTGGCAACATGCCCATAGTATGTCAGAAGAAGCTTCAGAATCCTTGCCTCCAAGGAGAAGCCTGGATTCACCCTATCTAGGACAAACCTGTTTGGTCTCTTGGTAGTCCATGGTATATTTAATACTCTTCTCTATCACCACAGCCCAAAGGCATAAATTCTCTTTCTATCATCCTTAGTCATTGTTCAGCTCTCTGACACATACCAAGCAATTGTGAAGACTATGGCCTGTATTAGGCACCAAATTCAAGAGACAAATTGCATTGGGAAAGTTGGCTGTCAGGGACCTCTCCAGAGTACTAAAGAAGAAGAACATCAGTCTGGAAACTAAGGTGAACCTGTTCCAGGGATGAAAGAGATCATGCTTGGAAAGGTGGAGGGATGGAGAAAAAGAGAAAAACCATCAATGAGATGGATTGATACAGTGACTGCGGTAATGAGGGTAGATGTGTCAGAGACAGTAAAGTTGTGTATCAGGCACACCTAAGTCTTCTGATTGACATCATTGCTCTTCAGTACTCTGGAGAGGTCCCTGAGAGTAGACTTTCCCAATGCAATTTGTCTCTTGATTTCCTGACTGCTGGTACCAAGAGTATTGATTGTGGAGCCAAGGAAATGAAAGCTATTAACAATCTCAATCTCTTCACCATCTATCATGATGCTGCTAATTGGCCCAGTGGTGACAATCTTTACTTTCTTGATGTTGAGCTTCACCCCATATTGAAGGCTGCAGTCCTTGATCTTCTGCAGCAAGTGCTTCAGGTCCTCCTCAGTTTCATCAAGCAAGGTTGTGCCATCTTTATAACACGGGTTGTTGATAAATCTTCCTCCAGCCCTGCTGCCACATTCCTCCTCATACACCCCGGACTCTCAGATGATCTGTTCCACATATAAATTGAAAAAGTATGGAGACAGAATACATCCCTGGCAAATACCCTTCCCGATTTTGAACTATGCAGTGTCTCCTTGCTCTGTTCTAACCACTGCCTCCTGGTCCAAGTATCAGCTTCACATAAGCACGATCAAATGTTCTAGAATTCCCATTCTTTTCAGAGTCAGCCACAGTTTCTTGCGATCCGCATAGTCAAATACCTTTGCATAATCAATGAAACACAGACAGACATTCTTCTGGTACTCTTTGCTTTCAGCCAAGATCCATCTAACATTAGCTATAATATCCCTATTATCACAGCCTCTTCTAAACGCAGTCTGCACACCTGGAAGTTCTCTGCTGACATGTTGCTCCAGTCATTCTTGGATAATTTTCAGCAGCATTTTGAGTGCATTTGATATTAGTGATATTGTTCGATAGTTTCCACACTCTATCGGGTCACCTTTCCTTGGATTTGGAACAAATACAGATCTCTTCCAGTCAGTTGGTCAGGTTGTTGTCTTTCAGATTTCTTGGCCCAACTTAGTGAATGCTTCCAAGGTAGTGTCTATTTGTTGAAATATGTCAATTGGCTTGCCATCAATTCCTGGAGCCTTGGTTTTTGCCATTTCTTTCAGAGCAGCTTGAACTTCTTCTTTTATCACCACGTGCTCTTGCTCATACATTGTTTCATGAAATTCTTCTGTGTCAGCCAGTTCCTTTTAGTACAGTGACTTTATACTCCTTTCATCTTCTTTTAATGCTTCTTGGGTCATTTAATATTCTGCCCAAAGCATCCTTAAGCATTGCAACTTGTGGCTTGAATTTGTTTTTCAATTCCTTCAGTTTAAGAGATGCTGAGCAAGTTTGGCCCTTTTGATTTTCTGACTCCAGCTCTTGTCAGATTTAGAAAAATATCTGACAGACAAGTGTTTTATCCAAAAGAGCAGATGGAAGAACTTCCCCATTACACAACTAACAGATTTGGTGTTGGTCTACTCCTCCCCCTTTCAGCACATGTGTGGTGGGCCTATCCACCCACACTGCTCTGCTAGCATGCCCTTCCTTTCCCTTACCTCACTCTTTCAGCACCCCCTTCTTCGCTCCCCCCAGCTAACCCCTGATGTAATGGCTCAGGCCTCAAGTCACATCTGACTGCTCATTATCTCTCAACTTCCCACTGATGTTGGTGCTTTGGGGAAGCCAGTGCAGCACAGGCAGTCTAGGGAGTTATAAGTGGTCTTAGGTGGTGCTGGTGGTCTACAACGACCACTAATACCACATGCAAGCAAAATCCTGCTGAAGATTATCAAAATATGGCTGGAGCAGTATATAAACAGAGAACCAACAGAAATACAAGATGCATTTAGAAGACACTGTGGCACTAGAGACATTACTGGCAATGCCAGATGGATCTTGGCAGAAAGCAAAGACTACCAGAGGATATGCAAAGGCACTTGACTGTGTGGATCATAAAAAATTGTGGCTGACATTAAGAAGAGCGGAAATATCAGAACACTTGGTCATGTTCATGTGAAGCCTTTGCTTGGATCAGCAATCTGCCATCAGAACAGAGCAAGGAAAGACTGCATGGCTCAAAATCAGGAAAGGAGTGCATCAAGGGTTCATCCTGTCACCATAACTTTTCAATCTATATGCAGATCAGAAAATTTGGGAGCCTGGACTTTAAGAAGATGAATGTGGCATCAGAATTGGAGGAAGACTTATCAACAACCTATGCTATGCAGATGAAACAACCTTGTTTGCTGATACTCAGGAAGAGTTGAAGCATTAGCTGCAGAAGGTCCAATGCTGTTGTCATCAATATATACTTAAGCTCAACATCAAGAAAATAAAGATTCTCACCATTCAGCTAATTAGTAGCACCATAACAGATGGAGAAGAGACTGAGGTTCTTAACAATTTCAGCTTCCTCAGTTCTACAATCAATACTGTTGACACTAGCAGTCAGGAAATCAAAAGACAAATTGTACAAGGAAAATCTGCTGTCAAGGACCTCTCCTGAGTGCTGAAGAGCAATGATATCAGTCTAGAGACTAAGGGGCACTTGATCCAAGCAATTGTCTTCATAATTACTTGCTGCATCTGAGAGCTGGATGATAACTGTATGACAGAAGAATTATCAGTGTCTTTTGGCTGTGGTGCTGGATAAGAGTATTGAACATACCATGGATGGCCAAGAAAACAAAAAGTCTGTCTTGAAAAGGATGAAACAAAATTCCTCCTTGGAGGCAATGATTTTGAAGCTCTGTTTCACATACTTAGGGCATGTTGCCAAGAAGGACTAGTCTTTGGAGAAAAACATTATGTTTGGAAGGGCAGAGATTCCAGGCAGGAGAGGAAGACTCTGAATAAGATGAATTGACACGTTGGGGTTAATTGGTAATTGGGTTATAGTGGGAGGAGGTATGCCATAGATAGTGCTTTTTGTTCAGGATACGGTAAACTTCAGAGCTATTGTGCATAGGGTCACTATGAGTTGCAAGTGACTTGGTGGCACATAACAATAAAAACAATATAACTCACATGAAAAGAGATTGTCTCATTTCCTCCCTCAGGGACTGGTGGATTTGAATTACAGAGAGACACTATCTTTGGGTAAACAACATAAGTCCCTATGAACTACACCACCAGAACTAACCAAGGTCACCATAATTATGAGCTGAATCAAAGCAAAGCTATAGCAACAACAACCCTCAGCTCCAAATACTTTTTAGAATGTATCTATTTGTAAAGTTATGAGGTGTGTCTTTACTGTATCTTCATGAAAAAGCTTTTATTCTTGTTGTCTACATCATTGTTATAAATTGGGTGCCTTACTAATATATAGATTATATGTTAAATGATGTGAGAGGTAGTGTTAGAGCACTGTGAAGTATTTGCTTTTGAGTCCTCACCACAAACCTCCATTTCTAACAACCTGTTGCCTATCTGTTAGGTGAAAACTTAGATATGAGTGGGGAATTTGCAGATTTTTTTTTTAATTCTTCCGTTTCAGAAGGAAGGACCATTTCTTTCACTTCAAAATCTGTCACATCATTTTAGGTGCTCATGTTCCTGAAGATGATTTTGTAAGAAGTCTGCTCTGAGTGAATATGAAATGTGAAAGGAGAACAGCAGGTTTGAAATGGGTTCACATTTGGCTTGGAGAAGGCAGTGCTATGATAAACAACATAAAAGCAGACATTTGGCCGGTTAGAGGATCAAGACTTCATTGGTCTTGTGGAAGCGCATTGGTCTTGTTAGGAGGATTGGAAAGATACTGAATAAGGACTTTATTTTAGTTCCTATTCTTTCAGCTGCAGTTTATATTTATAAAATATGCAGTGCATATTTATAAAAAAGCAAGAGATTATTGTTAGGATCCATCAAATTGACTACAACTCATAGCTATCCTGTGAGCAGTAGATCTAAACCTTTTCCTATTCTGTGTCACCATCATGATCTTGCCATACTTGTTGTAGTCGCTGTGTCAATACACCTGGTTCAAGGTCTTCCCCTCTTTTTCTTGCCCTTCATCTTTCCCAGTGTATTATTTTTTCCCAAGGACTGTACCTTCCCAATGTGCCCAAACTATTGTGAGATGAAGTTTTACCATCTTTGTCCCTAAGAAACACCCTGGTTAATAGTTGCAAAATTATTTATTTTAATATACTAAGGAAGTACCATGAGGAGCTGCAAGTATCATGAGGGGCTTAACCTGGTGAGGTAACAGCTGAGTTGTAATTAGGGAGAGACTATGGAGGAAATATATTTGAATTGAGCACTGAAAAGTGTATAGAAATTTGGAATAGATAGAATCCATCTGGCATTCCTTAGGAGAAAGGTAAGTAGTCTCCTCCTGTGAAGGTGTATAACTTTGGAAACTGGACAGAAGGTTCCTCTGAGTTGGAATAGTCCCTGGCTGTGAGGGTTTGTGGTGTTTTTTTTTTTTTTTTTTTTTGTTAAAGAGGTATAGGAGTTATAGAAGGGAGCTTTAGTGGCTTAGTGGTAAGGAGCTGTATTGCCAACCCAAAGCACATTGAATTCATGAGATGCTCCACAGGAGAAAGATGAGCAATCTCCTTCCATGTGATTTACTGCTTCTGAAAACCCCTTGGAGGATGAGCTGTAAATCTGTTCCAAGTCAATGTTATATAAAAATAACATAACAACATGAAGCTAGAGAGGAAGCCCAGCAGGTACAAAGGCCTTGAGATCTAAAGGAACAGGGAACTCTGGGAAACTGAAGAGTGACTAGAGAATAGAAGTCTACCTGACACTAATAGGTTTAAAGTTTATCTGCATGCAAAACATAAGTAATTGTTTTGTCACTTCCAGAAGATTTCTTACAATACCTTCTGCTCATTTCTTCCTTTAATATCTTCTTCCTCCTTTCCCCCCTTTCATAATTATACTTTCTTTAGGAAAGGTAGGACAATTTGATCTTGCATTTCAGCATCATGAAAACAAAAGTCCTCACCACTAGACCAATAGGCAACATCATGTTAGATGGAGAAAAGATTGAGACTATCAATATGGATCTACGGTCAACACTCTTGGTACCAGCAGATCAGAAGATGTATTGCACTGGGGAAGTCTGCTGTCAGGTACTTCTCCAAACTACTGAGCAGCAATGATGTCAGTTTGAAGACTAAGGTGCATCTAATTCAGACCATGGTCTTTTCAAGCACTTGTTATGCATTCGAGAGATATGGATGAAATAATTGATGTCTTAGAGCTGTGGTTTTAGAGAAGAGTACTAAATAGTCTATGGACTGCCAAAAGAGAAAAAAAATGTCTTGGAGAAAGCACAGCCAGAATACTCATTTTAGGTAAAGATGACCAAGCTTTGTATTATATACCTTGGACTTGTTGCTAGGAGAGACTGTTTTTGGAAAGTAACATTAAGCTTGGAAAAGTGTAGTATCAGCAAAAGAAAAGGAGACCCTTAACAAGATGTGTCAGAGATGATGAGTATAGTAAAGCACAGGACAAGGTTCAGATATGTTGTTCATAGGGTTACAGTAAGTTATATTCAACTCAAAGGCACCTATCAAAACCAACAAAACAAATATTTATATTTAGACTTAAACTGAGTTAAAAAAATACTGTGAACCCTGACATAAGGATGCTTACAGAAAGTGAATATGGTGTGCAAAATTTATTTTTTGTTTTCTTTTCTTTTAGTATTATTAATTTTGATGAAAATGTCCAGAGATTTTTATTATTTCCATTCATTCACTGTTGGGCTTTTCTCCCTGCCCACCCCAGCCCTCCCATTCATTCTTCTCTTTGAAAAGTAAAAGAAAAATCCTTTCATTGTTATACAATCCCTCCTCCCAAGTGCACTCCACTATGCACCCTTCATTCTGGGCTCCTGTCATAGAATAATACCTAATCATATATCCCTTTTAAACAGTTCTCACTCGCATCTGTTTCAATGAAGTATGCATAATTTATCCCATCTTTCTCAGTCTCCCCCCAACGCCAATGTCAGTCCCATTTTACAAAAGTGGCACTATGCAGTATTTGTGCTTTTGTTACTGAGATATTTCACTCAGCATAGAGTCCTCTAGGATCATCCATTTTGAATAATGCTTCATAAGTTCCTTATTTTTCAATGCAGCATAGTATTCCATTGTGTGAATATACCACAGTTTCTCAATCCATTCGTTTGTTAATGGGATTTGTGCAGCACGTATTGATGATTTTGTGCAGCATTTATTGTCTTCACTCTAACTTACTCCTTAAGGTCTAAAATGAAAATCTTCAAGACTTATGAATAAGTAGCATCAGGATAAATGGGCAAAATATTGAGGTTGTAAAGAATTTTATTTCACTTTGGATCCACACTCAACATCCTTAGAAACAGCAGTCAATAAAGCAAAAGATATGTTGCACTGGGAAAATTTTCATCAAGGACCTCTTTTAAAAGGTTAAAAAGAAAAATGCCAGCTATAGTATTTTCTGTTGCTTCCTATGCATCTACAAATTGGATAATAAAGATGGAAAACCTAAGAAGAATTAGTGCTTTGAACTGTGCTTTTATGGAAGTGTTGGTGTGAGTGTATGTGTGTATATAAGGACCACGAAAGAACAAACTGTATATCTTACAAGAAGTTCAGCCAGAGTACTCCTTAGAAGCAAGAATGGTGAGACCTCATCTCATACACTTTGGCAAATTACCAAGAGAGACCAGTTCCTAGGGAAAGAGATTATGCTTGGAAATGTAGAAGGTGAACCAAAAAGTGGACTACCCTCAATGATTGAAACAGTGGTTACAACATTGTGAGGATGGTCCAGAAATGGATAGGGTCTTGTTCTATTGCATAGAGGATTACTTTGTGTTGGAGCTAACTCCATGGAATCTAACAACAAAAAGAATAGACATAACAGAAAAAAAATTGCGTTAAGATTTCAGAAATTTCAAACCTCTTGCCATCTTTTTTGTGGATGTAGACAGATACAACTTTATTTAAATCAAACATTCCCATATTAAGTAAGGTAATATAAGGATACTTTACCGAAAAAATATTAGGTATGTTTCTAAGTACAATTCAAATGAAAAGAAATTAATGATAGTACAAATCCTTCAATTTAGAATGTTCACATGGAAGATGATGCAGTTATAGACTGAACTGTGCTACCTAAAAATAGATGTTGAAGTCCTAACTCCTGGTGAATGTGACCTTGTTTGGGAATAGAGTCTTTGAAGATGTTACCAGCTACCGTAACATGGGGTAACATCGCAGTGTGATAGATCCTAATTCAGACTGAGTGGTATACTTACAAGATGAGAAGATACCTAGTTAGAAGGAAGCAGTATGACAACAGAAACAGTTTGGAGTGCTGCATTTTTAAGCCATGGAGCACCAATTGCCATTAGAAGTTTGAAGAACTAAGAAAAGATCATCCCCTTTTAGAGAGAGCATGGCTCTTGCAGACACCTTGAATTTAGACTCCTGGCTCCCTAATCTGTGGACAAAAAAATTTCTTTTTTAGCCACCTACTTTATGTGATATTTTCTTATGATAACCCTAAGAAACGAATGCTATTCTAGTGACTTTGATAAGCTATTTTTTAATAAGCTACTTAAAACTGTAGACACTCAGCCTATTTTCAAGCTCATAATAATCCTTCCTAAGGAATCTCAGCTGGTGTCAAGTAATTATTTGCCATTTGAATCTAATGCTTTCTTCCTCTTGCCAAGTCATTTTGATGTGTCCTACTTGGTGAAAGGAGAATCGTAAATGCCTTTGCCATCCGTCACTGCTGAAATCACCAAAATGGGATCCCTCTGCCTGTGTTTATCTAGCAACCAAAATTGTGTTGCTAGTGGCAAGGCTACCCCATATGAACCCATCAATCATTGACTGGAGCTTACTGCCTCACAGTAATGACCAAATTCTAGTGAATATCTTAGTGTCCTGAATGCCCCTTGGATCTGTGCAAGATCATGGGGAAACAGAAAAGGTTTGCCTTTCTGTACCTTACTCAAAAAGTATGTGTGAACCAAGCCCATTTACTATTTTGCTGTGTAGCAAGGATATTAGGGCTGTAAAAAAATGTTTAAAATGTAATAAAGAAAAGACATTGTTTACCTTTATTATTTTCATGATTCATGTATTTGATAATGCATATTGTTTATTGTGTAGGTATATTGAATAATAAAGTTTGTTCATCTAGACTAAGGAATAAAAATATGTATCCTATATGCTTTCTTACGAAATACTTCGTATTTCTTACTTAGCTATGTTATATGCCTATTTGTATGTCATTTTAATTGTGTAGCTCTGTTATTTAAAACTATTCCTGAGTCTTCATGGTTTACAAGAATGCAGGGGGCAAAAATATACTTAGCATAGAGTATTGAGGCTTTTTATGACTACTTATTTATGAAGATCACATTTACTTTCTTCTTTTAAGCACTTCCTTCTCTTCTCTCACTATTCCACTCCTATAAGTTTTTATACTTAACCTCATTATTTTTTTATAATCATACACATCAAACACTGATAACATACCATAAACTTGCATTTTAGTGATTTTTTTTTTAATGTGTATGGACGTGCCTGGAAAGGAAGCATTATATCATAAATCTTTACAATTTTTCAAGGTACTTTGAACATAGTAGGTGCTCCGTGAGTACTCATAGATGATGATAAAGAAATGCTCTTACTGTGACTATACCAGTGTGCACTGCTTAAGAGACCACCCCAGTGGTCACTAGATGGCACACCAAAAGCAGTTACACAGGCTGACCAATTACTAGAAGGGCTGCAAAGATTCAGAGTAGTTTTCTTGGGGGGGAAAAATGCCACTGAAAATAATAGTCTCTAAATTTGTTTAACAGTGAAAATTAGATTAAAAGTGTATGAATAAAGGTTGTGCAATCTCCTCCCATGCAATTTACTGCCTTTGAAAACTCACCAGAGATTCAGCTATGAGTCAGTTTCGACTCAACGGGACACAACAACAGTATGACAGACAGATGCATATATGACCACCAGTGAATCATTCAAGAGATTTACTTATTATAGTGGACATTGAGGCAGATAGTAAGATAGGACCTGACTCCAGATATTCAGGAAGTTGACACTTGTAGAAGAAAGAAGTGCATAAGTTTTCATTCTATGATCCCACAAGTGATTGTCTAGCCATCAGCCAGTATGATAGGCAAGGACTAATCGTCTGGTAACTTCCTTCATTTAGAAGAACTTTATCAGTAACTCTTTTGAAATGCAAATTGTCTCTTTGAAGTATAAAGATAGTGAGTAATTTATTCATATATTGTATAATATATGAATATTTTTAATATTAGTTTTGGCCTTTATTCCTGGTGTGGTGTTGTGTTTTTTTTTGTTGTTGTTGTTGTTTTGTAATATTGTTTTGTTGGTTTTTTTTTCTGCTAGAAGCAGATCTGTCAGGAATGTAAGATAAAGAATCATTGTCCACATCATCTTGTTGACTATGACCCATAGTGACCTCTTGATGGATCTGAATCTTGTACTATCCTCAGCCATCTGTATCATCTCTGACAGACTTATGCCATTGTCATAGTCACTATGTCAATCCATCTCGTTGAGGCTTTTCTTCTTCCTTTGACCCTCCACCTTTCTGACCATGATGTCTTCCAAGAACTGGCTCCTCCTAACAACGTGCCACATCTTCTAATCAAAATAATTTCCCATGAAATGAAGAAATGAAAGAGTAATATGCTGCTTCCCCTACCCTCGTTCCCTAAAAAATATATTCTTTGATTTCTGGACCTGCTTTCTTTTGAAATAGCTTTTCTTTATATCTCCTAAACATTTAGTATCAATGTCAAAACAGTTTTGGGGGATATGTTTGTTTTTTTTTTTAAATTCAGGTCATCATAATTGTACTAATTCCTTTGATTTCACATTTTTAAATCTCACTCTTCCTTCTTTACCTCTGTTGTTTTTGTTGTTATGTGCCATTAAGTCACCTGCAACCCGTGGCAATCCCATGTACAACAGCTCTGAAGCATGCCCTGAGCAGGTCTCACTGACTCCGACACACCTACCCCCACTGCCCCAGTTACTGTATCAATCTATCTCATCCTGGGTCTTCCTCTCTTGCACTGTCCTTCCACTCTTCCAAACATGATGTTTTTCTCCAAGGATTAGTGCCTCCTGGCCACATGCCCAAAATACATGAGACAGAGTTTCAAAATCCTTGCCTCCAAGGAGAAACTTGGTTTCAGCCTCTCCAAAACAGACCTATTTGTTTTCCTGGTGGTCCATGTTATGTTCAAGACTCTTCTCCAGCACCACAACTCAAAGACATAAATTCTTCTGTCATCCTTAGTCATTGTCTAGCTTGCTGAAGCATAGAAAGTAATTGTGAAGACCATTGCCTGGATCAGGCATACGTCAAGTAGATTGGTGTTGTTACTTCTCAATACTCTGGAAAGATCTCTGACAGTAGATTTACCTAATGCAATTCTTCTTTTGATTTTCTGACTGCTGGTGCCAAGAGTGTTGTTTGTGGAGCTGAGTAAACTGAAATTATTAACAATCTCAATCTCTTCTCCATTTATTATGGTGCTGCCTATTGGCCTAGTGGTGAGAATCTTTGTCTTAACGGTGCTGAACATCAATGCGTATTGAAGACTATAGTCCTTGACCTTCTGCAGCAAGCACTTCCGTTCCTCCTCAGTTTCAGCAAGCAAAGTTGTATCATATGCATAACATAGGTTATTGATGAGTCTTCGTCTAAATTCTGATGGCACATTTCTCCTCATAAAGCCTAGTCTCCCAAATTATTTATTCTGCATCTAGATTGAAAATCTAGCCTCATAAAATTCTTTAGCAGTATCAAGGTTAAAAATCTAGGATTCAACTTGGCATACAAGGCTCTGCATGATCTTGCATCTGCCCACCTTTGCAATTTCATTGTCTGCTTTTTTTTTCCTCTGTTGTATAACTTGAGTTTCAACCATAAAGTACTGCTTGCAATGTCCAAGCAGGCTGTTTTTCTGCACCTCTGGGATGTTAGTTCTCTGTTCTCAGTACCTTCCTTATTCTCTACCTATGATCCACCTGGCTGCATCTTGAGTCTTCTACTTTCTAAGACATCATCTACTGGGTAACTTTCACTGAGTTATAATTAGAACTCTTACCTCCTGGTTCACAAAGCATTCTATGCATTTATATACATTTATTCTGAAAGGAGTAATAATTTTTTGTGCTTCATAATTAAGTTTTTACATCACCTTAATTTATTAGTTCATTAATATTAGTTGTTGTTGTTGTTGTTATTGTTGTTGTTATGTGCCGTCGAGTCACTTGCAACTCATAGCGACCCTATATACAACAGCCCTAAACTCTGCTCTGTCCTGTGCTAATCTTTGTCTTCTTGACACTGAGCCTCAATCCATATTGGAGGCTGCAGTCCTTGACCCTCTGCGGCAAGCGCTTAATATTAGTAAGCAAATTTAATGAATTTTTGTATCCCTGTATTTAATAGATTGTCTAATACCTCAGGAAAAGCTGAATGTATCAATTATTACGTAAGATCCCTCTTGTCGTTGTTGTGTGCTGTTAAGTCAGAACCAACCAACAGGTTGTAAATCACATAGGAGATTTCTCATTTTTCTTCCTCAGAGCAGCTGGTGTATTCAAATCTTATGCCTTTGAGATTGCAGCACAGCTTCTTATTGCTAAGCCATCAACTGCACATAAGGGAACATTTAAAGATTATTTAAATATTGAGAATAATGGAAGTTGTTTAGAGGTGATTGATATAGGAAACTTCCAGGTAAGTTTTCTGCTTTTAAAACAGAAAAATAAGTTAAATTGATGCTAGAATATTAACTCTAAATAATAACTGTCTAAATATTTAAAAAAGGAAGCATAATGAAAAATTTAAAATTACCTGCAGTACTAAATGTTAGTAAAATATTTTTCTGCACTCACATGCTCAAAGCCAACATGCAGTTTCATTGAAAGTTTATATTTAACAGCAAGTACACAGACTCTGGTCTTCTGATGCAGGTATTTAGTTGCACATGCTTTGTGTAATCCGTACACAGGACATAAATAGCACACAGTTCAGTAAACCTGAACTCAGTAAATCTGTCCAAATGTACATGTTGATACTTGCCTCTCCAGTTCAGCAGCTCTCGTATTGAGGTGTAATATGATATGGACATCTTTCCAGGTGTCATTCTCTTTCTCAGCGCTACATTCACCGAGGAAAACAATCTTACCATCTTCTTCACCTTCTCCCGTTTGTTTTATTGGTTTGCATACAAATTTCATATGCATTGTATATCATTCATGTATATTGCATTTCACACATTCCTACATTCATATTGTGTCTCAAATGATCAATCATGTACATTGTATTTTATAAAATTAATTCTCTTCTTTTACCCTGTCTTTTCAGGTCCCCAGGGAATCTTTCCTAATCCCTTCACCTCTTCCTACCCTGCTCACCAAATTCTGTTATCCTAATGACTCTTTCCTCCTCCCTACTCTCAACCCCTTTGCTCCCTCCACTTGCTCTTTTGGACTTTTATTTACATCCACATTTTATCCTTCTATTTTTACAATAATGGTTGTATACAGTATTTGTCCTTACAAGGCTTAGTTAATTCAGCATAAGCCTACCTAGATTCTTTCATGTTATATAGTATTTTACAAAATATTGCTCTTTAGTGCTACGCAGTATTCTATTATGTGAATGTACCATAATTTCTCAATCTATTTGTTTGTTAATGGACATTAGGTCTGTTTCCATTTTCTTGTTATTGTGAATAATGCTGTTGTGAATATAGACGTACAGATCTCTGTTTATGTCTTGGTTCTATTTGGGATTTATTCCTATCAGTGTGTAATAGCTGGGGCATATGGGATTTCTATATTCAGCTTTTTGAGGAAATGCCAAACTGTCTTTTAGAATGATTGTACCATTTTACAATTCCATACAATATAATTTCAGCAGTGCATGAGAGTTTCAATCTCTCTACATCCTCTCCAATATTCATAGCTTCCTGTCCTTTTAAACTTTGCTTTCTGCTACAGGAGATGGTATATCATTGTAACTTTGATATCTCTCTTTTCCCCCAGTGATTTTGAACATTTCTTCATGTGTCTACTGGTCATTCTAATGTTTTCCTTTGTGAAAAGTCTGTCACTGTCTTTTGCTCATTTTGTAATTGGGTTATCGGTCTTTTCCTTGCAAAAGCCCTATAATATCCTATAGAATTTTACTATGAGACCCTTTTTTCAGATGTTCTGCTAAATGTTTTTTCAAGTCTGTAGGCTTTCATTTTACTATATGGAAAGAATTTTGGAAGCATACAGGTGCTTAATTTTTATCCCATTTGTCGATGTTATCCTGTTCTGCTTGTGCATTTTTGACTGTAGCCTAGGACTTCTAAGTTTGGTTTTGTTTTGGTCTCTTATGATCTTTATGGTTTTCCTTATAAAAGTCTTTTGGTATCTAGATTGGTTTGTTCCCAAGTATCTCACTTCCTGGTTGGCTATTGTAAATGGTCTTAGTTTCCTTTCCCATGTTTTCTTTGTTTCTGTAGAGAAATCCTAAGGATTTTTGTATATTGATCTTATATTCTGCCAATCTGCTAAATTGGCTACTAGGTCTAATCATTTTTTTATTGAGTCTTTGAGATTTTTGGGGTATACTATCTTATTGTCCGGATATAGAGACAGGTTTACTACCTCTTTGCCTATTTAGATGTCTCTTATTTCCTTCTTTTATCTTATTTCCCTAGCAAGTCCTTTCAATACAGTGACATGCTTATCTGGTCCCTGTTCACAAAGGGAATGTCTTCAATCTTTCTCTATTGAGAATGATGTTGCTCTTGATTTTACATATATACTTTTCACTATATTGAGGACATTTCCTACCAGGAAATAGGAATTTTGTTGAAGAATTTGTTCAGGAAGTGGTGTTAAATTTTATCAAAGGCATATTCTGCATCAGATGTGTTGTATCATCAAGTCAGAACTGACCCATAGGTGGCCCTCCAGTGGATTTTCAGAAGCAGTTAATCACATAGGAGGAGATATCACATTCCCCACCCCCCTCAGGAGTACGGATGCAAACTACGTGCCTTCTGGACTGCAGCACAGCTTTCTGTAAATAGGCCACCAGAGTACCAGAGGAATGTGTATCTATGTTTCACAGACGGTGCAAAGACATTCGACTGTGTGGATCAAAACAAATTGTGCCTAATCTTGAGAAGAACGGAAATCTCAGAGTACCTAACTGTGCTCATGTAAAACCTGTACTTGGCCCAGGAAGCATTTATTAGAACAGATCAAGGAAACCTGCATGGATCAAAATTGGGAAAGAATGCATCAGGGATGTGTTCTGTCTCCATATTGTTTCAATCTATATGTGGAACAGATCATTTGGGAAGCTGAGCTTTATGATGAGGAATGTGGCATCAGGAGGGGAAGAAGACTCATCAACAACCTATGTTATAGAGTTGACTCAATATTGCTTTCTAAAACTGAAGAGAACTGAAGAGTTTGTTGCAGAAGGTCAGGGACTGCACTCTTCAATATGGATTGAAACATAACATCAAGAAGGCAAAGACTCTCACCACTGGACCAATTGGCAGCACCATGATAGATGGAGGGGAGATTGAGATTATTAATAGTTGCACCTTGCTTGGTTTCACAATTGACAATCTTCAGCAATCAGGCAATTAAAAGACAATTCACGTTGGGAAAATCTGCTGTCAGGGACCTCTCCAGAGTGCTGAAGAGCAACAGTGCCAGTCTAGAGACGAAGATGTGCCTGATACAGCCTATGATCTTTGCAATTACTTGCTATATATCAGACAGCTGGACAAATGACAAAGAATAACAGAAGAATCAATGCCTTTTAGTTTTGCTGCTGGACTGCCAAGAGAACAAACAGTTCTGTCCTAGAGAGGGTGAGACAAAGTTGTTCCTTGGAGGCAAAGATTTTGAAACTCTATCTCACATAATTTAGGCCTATTGTCAGGAGGGGACTAGTCCTTGGAGAAGGATATCATGCTTGGAAAAATGGAGGAAAAGAGTGGGAGAAATGTCCTGGATGAGATGAGTTACACAGTAACTGAGATAATAGGGTTAGATGTGTCAGAGATAGTGAGATTGGCTCGGGATTGGACAGGATTCACTGTGTATATAATCACTAGGAGTCACAGGTGACCTCATGACACATAACAACAACACCATTTTGCATCAGTTAATAAAGCCAGGTTGTTCTTGTTCCTTGCTTTATTAACGTAATGAATTATGTTGATTTTTTTACATTGAATCATCCTTGCTTACCTGTATGGATCCCACTTGGTAATGATAAATTACTATTACAATTATTATTATTATTATTATTTTTAATCTCTTCTTAGATTCTATCTGCCATGATTTTTGCATCTATATGCACAGGAGATATTCATCTAAAGTTTTCTTTTTTGGTAATGCCTTTGCCTGGTTTTGGCTTTAAGGTTATACTTGCATTATAGATTGACTCTAGGAACATTCCTTTTCTTTTTTTTTTTTTTAGATAATTTAGGTAGAGTTAGTGGTGACCTCTGAATATTTGGTAGAATTGAGCTGTGAAGGCATCTGGATGAGAGATTTTTCTGTGGGGTAGTCTTTTTATGAGCTGCTCAAGTTCTTTTGTGATAGATCTGTTCAAGTGTTCTACATCTGTCCATCTCAATCTGAGTAGGGCGTGAGTTTCAAGGAATTTGTCCATTTCCACTAGGTTTTCAAAGTTATCAGAGTGTAGCTTCTCGTAATATCCCCTTATTATAAATTTAGTTTCAAGTGGTTTTGTTATGATGTAACCTTTCATTTCTTATTTATATTATTTGTTCTTCTCTTTATTTTATTAAGTTTGCCAATGGTTTATTTTACTGACCCTTTAAAAAAAAAGAACAAAAAAACAAAACAGCTGCTGGTCTTGATGGTTTCAGTTGTTTTTCTGTTTTCTATCTCATTGATTTTAGCTCTTAACTTTATAATTTCCTTTATTCTGGAGGTTGTGGATTGAAATTAATCTTCTTTTATATTTTATGCTGCTTTACTTACAAAGTTTGTATACATTGTTTTCACACTAAGTCTTCCCCCTTTTTTACCCCCCCCCCATCAAACTGTGTGACCCTCTGATTAAGCCTACCCCTCTGTTACCCCCACCCTGTCTTGGATCCACATACTCATTCTACAATAATGGTCTTATACAGTATTTGTCTTTATGAGACCGAGTTACTTCACTTAGCATAATGCTCTTCAGTCCCTCCCAAGTTAGACAGTAATTTACAAATCATTGCTTTTGCATGCTTCACAGTATTTCATTGTGTGAATGTATCATAATTTCTCAACTCATTCCATTGTGGTTGGACATTTGAGTTGTTTCCATGTTCTTGCTATGATGAATAATGCTGCTATAAACATTGTCATACATGTCTTTATTTGTGCCTCAATTCTCATTTACTCAGGGTATATTCCAAGCAGTGGAATAGCTGGGTCATACGGAATTTCTATGATCAGCTTTTTCAGAAAACACAAAACCGTTTTCCAGAGTAGTCTTACCATTTTACTATCCCACCAACAATATGTAAGTGTTCTTATATTGCTACATCCTCTCCAACATTTATTACTTGCTGCCCTGCTAAACTTTGCCACTGTTACTGAGGTAAGATGGTATCTGATTGTGGTTTTGATTTACATCTCTCTAATTGCCAGTGATTTTGAACATTTCTTCAAGTGTCTGTTGGCCATCTGGATGTTCTCCTCTGTGAAAAGTCATTCAATGTCTCTTGCCTATTTTGTAACTAAATTATCAGTAATTTTCTTCTGTAGGCCTAGGAGTATTCTGTAAACTTTCTTTATAAGACTCTTGTCTGAGATGGTATTTCCAAATGTTTGTTCTCAGTTAGTTGGGTTTTTTTTTTCACTCTGTTGGAAAAGGTTCTTGATGAGGAAAGAGATTTAATCTTTAGAAGGCCCCATTAATCAATTTTATCCTCTTCAGATTGTGCATTTCTGGCTGTATTTGGCAGTCTCTTTATACCATAGACTAGGCCTTCTAAGCTTGATCCCAGTTTATCTCTTAAGAACTTTATGGTTTTGGGCTTTATTGCCAGGTCTCTGGTCCACCTTGAGTTTATTTTTGTGTATGATGTGAGATGCGGATCCTATTTCATATTTCTGCAGGAAGCAGTCCAATTTTATCAGTACCCTTTGTTGAAGAGGTTTTCATTTCCCCATTTGATATGTTTTATTTCCTCATTGAATATCAATTGACCATAGATATCTGGATCCATTTTTGGGTTCTCAATTCTATTCCATTAGTCTATGTGCTTGTCATATTGTTCTTTTTCTATTTGATGGAAATATTGAGTCAGATCATTAATTTTGCTTTTTTTCTTCCTTTTTTCAAGAGTTTGCCTATGTTATGAACTGCCCCATGAGCATTGCCTTAACTGTATCCCAGAGGTCTTGGCATGTTGTATTTTCATCTTCATTTCAATAAACTTTTAAAATTTCTTCTATAACCCTATAGAATTCTAACAGGGTGTTTAGCTTGCATGTATGAGGTTTGATAAGCTTTATCCTCTTTTAGTTAATTTCTAATTTTGTGGAATTGTACCCTGAAATGATAGTTTGTGTGGTTTCCATAGAGAAACAATAGTTATAGAACAGGGTTCATGTCTTTTGTTCCTAGGGTTGTTATGTGTCATGTTCAACTTGACTGCATTAACAACATTATTCCAATGTTTTTTAATTTCTTGAGCTTTGGTTGTGCCCTAACATATAGTCAATTCTGAAGAATGTACCATGTACACTTAAAAAGAAACTAAATTGAATTTTAGTTGGGTGCAGTTCCCCGAATTCATCAATAAGGTCAAGTTGGCTAATTGTAGAGTTTAGATCTTCTGCATCTTTGTTAAGTTTTTTTTCAAGTTGACTTACCTCTTAGTGACAGTGTATGCTAAAGTCTTCTCCCACTATTGTGATGCT
>NW_006400030.1:296350-299113 GCF_000299155.1 Elephantulus edwardii | reverse complement strand
GGTTTTTAACTGAGAAATCAGAACTTAATCTAATTGGTTCTCCTTTGTAAGTGACTTTTGTTTATCTCATGCTTCTTTTAGTTTTCTATCCTTATATTTGATTTTTGAGACTATGATATATCAATATATTTTTTTTTGGAAGATCTAGTCTGTTTGGGGTTTGCTGACCTTTTTGAATGTAGATTTCCTCATTCTTCATGGTACCTGGAAAATTTATTCTACTCTTTCTTCCAGAATTTTCTTTGTCCTTCCTCTGACCCCTTACTGTTCTGGAATTCTCTTCATTGGTATGTTGTTCTATTTTATGTTAGCCTACATGCTTCTAATGTTTCCTTCTGTCTCCTCTCTGTGTTTTTTTTTCCTTCCAGCGTATTTCTATTGGGTTCTTATCTTCCAGCATGCAGACTCTCTGTTCCATCTATTCTGTTCTGCATTTTTGTCCCTTGAGCATGTTGGAAAATTTTGTCATTTTGATCTTGGTATACTAGATTGATTTTTCATGTTATTTCCAGTAATGTGTTGGCTGTATCCTACCTGTCTTGTGGCCATTGTTTTAAGTTCTTGTACCTCTTTATTTATAGTTTCAATTCTTCCATTTTTTAAAATTTCTTCTATAATTGTTCATGTTCCCCTACATCAATATATTTCTTCTAGATTCTTGTATCTTGGATATTTCTTTTACTCATGGCTTCCATTTATTTTTCTTCCATCATTTGTACATTCTTTAGTAGTATGATTCCATGTTGACATATTTCTTCTGCCTCCCTGTTTCTGGGGTATTCAGTGTATCTGCAATGTGTTCTGTTTTTGTAGGAGAAGACTTTTTTGGGTTCCCCCGCCCAATGTTTGAGGTTGCCTTGTGCTTCCTGGACTTTATGTGAAGTTTTTCTTGATATATGTTATGCTGTTTTCATTGTGATCTGTAGGGTGGTTATAGTTCTCTATCTTTATAAAGGAACTTATTAGTAGCCATCTTAAAGTGTTTCATTTATGAGAGTTCAAAACTCACACTACCAAAGTCCTTTTTGGTCCTATGCAGTGGGAAAGTTTGCTTTTCCTAATGTCCTTCAGGTCCTTCCTGGTCTGCAGTGCAGCCCTTTTGGATCTTCAAATGAATTCCCACCTCTCCTAACATCTACTATTCTCCTTGGTGGACTGCAGCCCAGCTGAGAAATCAGATTCACCAACTGAAACATCCCCTCTGGGGGTGTTGCAGGTGACTCCTTTCCCAATATCTCAAAGTGCCCACTGTGGGGAGAGTATCTCCCCTGACTGAAGCCCCCTCTCCTAAATTTTATTGTTATCAGTGGTCTGTTCTACCATCTTCTTTTATAGGAAATGTATACAGCCAGGCCTGTGTATCTGCAAGGCACTCATCCACATAGCCAACCAACTGAGAATCAAAAATATTTTCTAAAAAATGCTATAAATCAATTAAGTAATCAATGTACTCTCTTACAGGCTAAAATGGAATCTCTAGTACCATTTACATATAATATTTCCATTGAATTATATAGTATATGTATTTTATAAGTGAGCTCTAGTGGCTTAGTGGTAAGGAGTTGTGCTGGCAACCCAAAGGCATGGTTTTTTATTCCATTAGTCACTCAGTGGGTAAATGATGGACAATCTCCTGCCATGTGATTTATTTCCTCTGAAAACCTGCTGGAGTGCTAGCTATGAGTTGGTTCTGACAAGACAGTTCAAGATAGCATGTATTAAGTATTACATATGAGAGCTCTGGTGGCCTGTGAGTAAGAAGTTGAGCAGTCTACCCAAATACAGGTGATTCAGAACAATTAGCTGCTATCTGAAAGAAAGATGAACAATCTCCTGTGCAATTTATAGCCTCTGCAAGCCCGCTGGAGAGTAAGTTCCAACTTGACAGCAATGAGTCAGAGTCAAGTGTTATAAATAAGTTAGAGATGATTCAATATATATGTTGTTGTTGTTTGCCTTCAAGTAGAGCATGACTAAGTGACCCTGTGAACAAAAGGCTTGAAGCACTTCTACACCTATCGACATTTATCAAAGTTCATCGAGTTACTGAAAGCATACTATTTAGGAAGGGTACCCCACTCCTGCTTCCAAAAATATATATGAGAGAGTGTAAATAGGCTATATCAGATACTACACTCATTTTACATAAAGGACTTTAGTGTCCTCATAGTATGGTACTGGGGCTGATAGTAGGGTTGGGGTTGTGGTGTTTTGGAACAAATAACCTCTACTTCATCCATGATGATGTCACACTGGTGCCACACTGACACCTGTCTTCTACTCTTGCATAAGCACTGGACTTTAAAGGTCCCCAGCCACCTTATATTACTGATTATCAATGTCTATGTGTCATTTTAATGCTAAAATTATCACTGTTTATTTCCTTTTTGGTAGTATTTTCTTCTAATTTGCCACCTTTCTCATTCACTCTTTCCTCTTCATGATGTTTCTCAATTGTCTGAATTAGAGCTATATTTAATAGTATGTAATTTTGCTAACACTGAGAAGAATGGGAATTCTAATACACTTACTTGTGCTCATGTGAAATCTACACCTAGACCAAAAGACTGTTATGTGAATGGAGCAAGGGATCACTGAATGGTTCAAAATTAAGAAAGAAATGGGTTAGGGTTGTATCCTTTCTCTATACCTATTCAATATTTATGTTAAGCAAATAATTGGAGAAGCCTGACTATGAGGGAAAATGTGGCATCATAAATAGAAAGAAGATTCATCAATAACCTGTGTTATGGAAATAACACA
>NW_006400030.1:294028-296250 GCF_000299155.1 Elephantulus edwardii | reverse complement strand
CATTTCAAAATCAAGAAAACAAAGGTCCTTACTACCACAAGAACCAATAATCAGCATTGTGATAGATGGAGAAAAGACTGAAGCTGTCATTTACTTTATCTTCCTTGTATCAACAACCCAAGTTGTTGAATGCTTAAAAGAAAAAAAAAATTATTTGGTACCCTTTGTACCAGCAGTCAAGAAATCAGGAGATGTGTTGCATTGGGAAAGTCCAATGACAGGGGCCTCTCCAGAATGCTGAAAAGTAACGATGTTAGTTTGAAAACTAAGGTGTGCCTAAATCAGGAAATCTTCTCTGTCACCTCTTACACATCAAAGAGCTGGACAATGACCAAGGATGACAGGGGAAGAATCAATGCCTTTGAGTTGTGGTGCTGCAGAAGAGTATTGAATATATCCCATGGACTTCCAAGAGAAAAAGCAGATATGTCTTGGAAAAGGTGCAGCCAGGTGCTTCTCAAAGGTAAAGAAGGCAAAACTTTGATAGGCGTGCAGGGGTGCTCACTGAATCGCATGACACGGCCTCAAGGAAACAAAAGCAACAAAACAGATTTGCAAAGCTGTATGATGCAACAACCTATCTCAGTTACAACAGCTGTCACCAGACAGCATCAGCAACTGTCACCCAACAGTATCAGCAGCCACAACCAATCACCGAGCTACATGACCATTTCCTCTGCCAAGAGACAAACTCTTCCCACTGAGTGGTTAAAAGCCTGTTCACCCCCACCCAGTGTGTGACTTCCTTGCCCCTTGCTGCCCCTCTCTGGCCCTCTCTGGCCTGGGACAGTGACTCTCAGCTAAGAGCTCTGAATAAAACGCTTTCTTACTTACTTTTGGTTTCTGCACCTGTTTTACATTATATCTGGTGCCCAAACCCGTAAGGAGCATGTGGCCCTGGGATGTTCCTTTGCCTCAGACCAGGACCCCTCTGGAGTCTAGCCTCCTCTTGCCAGCAGTAAGTCCATGTGGTTCCCCCACTCCTCCTTCCCTGCTCGGTCTCCAGGCTCCCTGTCACAATCACGACCACACCAGGGACTTCTGTTTCCGCTAGATGAGGTCTAGCAGACGGCTACCCAGTGGTCCCGCCTCATGAACTCCTCAGCCTAGTGGATGAGGACTGAGGCTGCCCAGACTTGAGGACCCCTATTACACTTGCCAAGCCCAGGGTGACTGTAACAGTAGCAGGTAATTCTGTTTCATTTTTAACAGACACGGGGGCTATCTTCTCTGTCCTCCCTGCCTTCTCAGGTGTTACCACTCCTTCCCAGATCGCAGTGACGGGAATTGATAGAAAGCCTACTTACTCACACAAGACTCCTCCCTCACACAAGACTCCTCCCTTGCTGTATGTGTTAGACAAAACCCCTTTCTTACCCTCCTTTTTAGTTATGACCTGTCCTGTCTCCCCATTGGATAGAGACATTCTCCAGTATCACTGATTACTTTCTTTGTGCTTTCCTGGATCATTCACCCCTGCACAATTCCACTTGCTTCTGTGTTTGAAACATCCTCCTTCTCTTCCTCACAACCCCCTGAATGAAATTCCCTCTTTTGCCAAGACCATGACTCCAAATATTCCTTTTGCTATGTCTCAAATGCCACACTACTTCCCCCTTGCAATACTTCTTTATTAGTTTCTTCAGCTTTATATGCTACTCCTGGTGGATTCTTTTGGTGTAAAAATATACTGTATAAAACGGTCAACATGTCTTCCCCTTTTCCATGCATTCCTGCTGCCTTAGTTCCCCAGCTTATGACATATAAGCAAGAAGAGTTACTTGCCCTCCTCACACCTGCCGAACAACAGAGAACTAAAAGAGCTGTGCTCCTCCCAGTTATAGCTGGCATCTCTCTTGCATCCTCTAGGTTACTCCCTTACAACCTCAGCCAATCTGGAGTGCAAACTCCAAATAGCTATAGATGCCTCCTCTAAATCTTTAGCCTCCCTTCAACACCAAATTAACTCTTTGGGTGAAGGAACTTTTCAAAACAGGTGATCCCTAGACCTACTAACAGAAGACAAAGACAGAATCTGTTTGTTTCTCATAGAACAATGTTATTATATTAATGAAACAGGTCTAGTTGAAGAAAATTCAGATACCCTGACCTGACTCTGAGATGAGTTACAACAGAGGAAAGACACTATCAGGATCCAATAAGGGTGGTGGAAAACACCATTAATGACTTGGATAGCCCCAGTTATAAGTTCATTACAAATA
>NW_006400030.1:287071-287602 GCF_000299155.1 Elephantulus edwardii | reverse complement strand
CTGTATAATTCAATATTCTGACCATAGTATTCTTAAGCATTGCAACTCATGGCTTGAGTTTGTTCTTAAGTTCGTTCATTTTAAGAAATGCCAAGTGAGTTCAGCCCTTTCCATTTTCAAACTCCTGCTCCTTGCACATTTCATTATAATACTTTGCCTTGCCTTCCTAAGCTGCCCTTTGAAATCTTCTATTCAGCTCTTTAACTTCATGATTTTGTCCATTTGTTTTTACTTCTTGGTGCTTTAGCGCAATCTTAAGAGTCTCTTCTAACATCCGTTTTGGTCTTTTCTTCTTCTTCCTTCTTTGTAATGACTATTTGCATTCTTCATGAATTATATTCTTGATATTTTCCCACAGTTCATCTGGTCTTCATTCATTAGTGTTTAAGGCCTCAAACCTATTCCTGAGTTGGTTTTTAAATTCATGGGGGATAGACTGAAATTCAGCTTTTGATTCCTGTAGATATGATTTAACCTTTAGTTTTCATTTGAGCTTGTATATGAGTAGTTGATGGTCTGTTCCACAATCAG
>NW_006400030.1:283820-284729 GCF_000299155.1 Elephantulus edwardii | reverse complement strand
CAATGAAGGAATTTTGCTTTTCAAAGAGAAGAGCGAACTTGGGGGGAGGGGTGGGCAGGGAGAAAAATGCAACAATGAATGAATGAATGGAAATCCAAAATCTCTGTAAACATTCATTAAAATTAATAAAATAAAATTTTAAAAAAGGGAAAGCATTATGTAATAGTTACAGCACTAGAATAAACATGACAATGATCATCACTATTGTGGCACAACACCTTTGATATATTATTTTGTTAAAAGTGAGATTACTAAAAATGGAGAGAACTGACTCAACAGAAAGTTAGCAACAGCAGACATATATTACTATTATACATTCAAAATTTGGGTCAATTGCATTTGAAATGGCAAAGGAATCAATTCTTTCCATTGTGTTCATGCCATTAGCTTGAATTTTGGCTAGATTTTATTTTATATTTATACTTTACTTATATTGATTTTTAGATAGGGAGCTCTGGTGGCCCAGTGGCAAGAAGCTGCTGCTGTGATCCCAAAGGAATTCGATTCAAAGCCATCAGATGCTCTGTAGAAGGATGGATAATCTCTTCTCTTTCAATTAACTGCTTCTGAAAACCCGCAGGAGTCAGCTATGGGTCCTTTCAGACACTATGGTACACAACAACAACAACAAACATTTGGTAGAACTGAAAATCTTAACCTGTATAATGTAATATAAAATCTAATGTGTTTTATATTATTATTTTTTTTAATGTGCCATCGAGTTGCCTGAAACTCATAGCAACCCTATGTACAACAGTCCTAAACCTTGCTCTATTCTGTGCCAATTGCACTGCCTCCAACATACCTACCCTAATTACCCCAGTCACTGAATTTATACATCTCACAGAAGGTCTTCCTCTCCTGTGCTATATCCCCCCACTCTCTTAAGCATGATGACCTCCTTGAAAC
>NW_006400030.1:258879-283340 GCF_000299155.1 Elephantulus edwardii | reverse complement strand
TTCAGCAAGCAGGCTTGTGCCATCTGCATAATGAAGATTGTTGATAAATCTTCTTCCAATCCTGATGCCACACTTCTCCTCATACAGCCCAGTCTCCCAGATAATCTATTCTGCATATAGGTTGAAAAGGTATAGAGATAGGACATATCCCTGGCTTATACCCTTCCCAATTTTGAACCATGCAGTGTTTCCTTGTTCTATCCTGATGCATGCCTCCTGGTCCAAGTATATGTTTTGCATTAGCATGATCAAGTATTCTGGGATTCCGTTTCTTCTGAGAGTCAGCCATAGTTTGTTGTGATCCACACAGGCAAATGCCCTTGCATAATCAAAGAAACACAGATAGACATTCCTCTGGCACTTAGTGTTTTCAGCCAAGATCCATCTAATATTAGCTACAATATCCCTAGTACCACGACCCCTTCTAAACCCAGCATGCACTTCTGGCAGTTCTCTGGTGATGTGCTGTTCCAGTCATTTTTGGAGAATCTTCAGCAGAATCTTGCTTGCATGTGATATAAATGATATTGTTTGATCATTTCCACACTCTGTTAAGTCATCTTTCTTTGGAGTGGGAACAAATATAGATCTCTTCCAATCAGTTGACCAAGTGGTTGTCCTCCAGATTTCTTGACACAACTTAGTGAGCATATATAGGGCAGCATCTGTTAGTTGAAATAAATCAAGTGGTATACCATCAATTCACGGGGCCTTATTTTTTTTGCCAATTCCTTTAAAGCAGCTTGAACTTCTTCTTTCATCACCATAGGCTCTTGCTCATATGTTGTTTCATGAAATTCTTCTGTGTCTACCAAGTCCTTTCAGTACAGTGACTCTGTATACTCTTTCCATCTTCATTTATTTTTTTATCTTCCCATCTTCTTTTAATAATTCCTAGATCATTTAATATTCTGCCTAAAGTATCTTTAAGTATAGCAACTCGAGGTTTGAAATTGTTCTTCAGTTATTTGAGCTTAAGCAATGCTGAGTGAGTTCAGCCCTTTTGATTTTTGGACTCCAGCTCCTTGCATATTTCATTGTAATATTTTACTGTGTCTTCCCACTCTGCCTTTTGAAATCATCTGATCAGCTCTTTAATATCTTGAATTCTTCTTACATAAATAGTATGACTTTAAAAAAATAATCTGAACTAGAGAACTCTGGTGGCCTAGTGGTAAGAAGCTGCACTTCAGTCTTAAAGTCATGTGGTTGGAATTGACCAGTTTTTCTGCAGGAAAAGCACAGTCAATTTCCTCCTGTGTGATTTACTGTTCTGGAAATCCACTGGAGGGTCAGCTATAGTCAGTTCTGACTTGAAGGCACATAACAAAAATAATCCCACATTCACTATTGATATTTATTTAACCAAATAAAAGGATCTTACCAATGGCTATTCAGAACTTGTTTTGTTATTATGTGCTGTCCAGTCTCCTGTGACTCATTGTGACCCTATGTACAACAGCTTTGAAGCCTGCCTTGTCCTGAGCCAGTCTCACTGACTCTGACACATCTGCAGTTACTGTATCAATCCATCTCATCTGTTGTCATCTTCTCTTGCATTGTTCCTCCACCGTTCCAAGGAAGATGTGAGATGAAGCTTCAAAATCCTAGCCTTCAAGGAGAAACCAACTAACTGGTCTACAATTTGTCATACTGTAGCAATTTGAATATTAGTTACTGTGATGCTGGAATCTCTGTCACCACTATTTTTAATATATAGTGGAGAAGTTTCAGTGGCATTTCTATCTTACTATAGATAAGGAAGCAGGACTTGCTAGGACTGGACATCCACTCCTAAAAAAATGAGTCCTTAAAAACATCTTCAACTTGATCTTGCATGTAAGTAATTTATAGTTCTGCAGTTGTTCTCCTAGCCTTGCTCAGACTGATGATGTTGAGTTTCTCCACCATCTCTTTCCACGTTGCTGTGGTCACTAAATGTCAGTGATTCCACAATGCATCGTGACCCTATGAACAACAGATCTGAAGCTGCATCTTATTCTCAACTTCTAATATGTTGAGTCTATTGTTATAGTCACTGTGTAATCCATACTGTTGAAGGTCTCTTTTGCTTATCCTGCACCTTTCCAAGTATAATGTCTTTTTCCAAGGACAGGCCTCTTCTAACAATATGACCAAAGTATGTAAGGCTAAGTTTCACCATCTTGGCTTCAAAGGAGCACCTTGTTTTCACTTTCTCCAAGACATATTTGTTTTTTTCTTTTGGCAGTTAATGGAATATTCAGTATCTGTCTAGATATTAAGAAGACTAGGCATGGTCTTTTCAATTGCTTGATATATAAGATAGCTGGGCAGTGACTAAGTATGACAGAAGAGGAATTGATGTCTTTGAGTTGTGGTGCGGTAGAAGAGAATTGAATATACAATTGACTTCCAAGAGGATAAACAGTTCTATCCTGGAGACAGTAAAACTAGGTTTTTATTTGTAGGCAAGGATTTTGAAACTCCATCTCATAGACTTTAAGCATGTTTCCTTGGAGGAGGACATCATGCTTGGAAAGTTGGAGGGTCCACATAGGAGAAGAAAACCCTGGGTGAGACAGACTGACTCAGTGAATGTGGCAATTGGGTCAGATGTGTCAGATGCGGTGAGGTTGGCTCAGGGTAGGACAGGATTTAGAGCTATAGTTCATAAGGTTGCTATGAGTAGTAGTTGACTTTATGGCACATACAACAATAGTTGCCATTTTGTTATATTAAAGAAAGTATTTCCAGTTGATATGTCCTTCATCTTTTACAATTCTAGCATCGATGTCTATTGTCATTTCTATTATCAAGACCCTGTAATCTAACAATTGATCCTTCTTTGTTTCTAATTTCTACATTCCAGTCATCAGTAATTATCAAGGTATTTTGATTGCATATTAGCTCTTTTTCAGACTTTAGGAGTTGGTGAAAATATTAATTCTTTTTCCATATTGGGCGTTAGTAAATTGTACATATATTTGAATGATAATCACTTTACTTCCATGTAAGTATCTGAATATTATAATGTCTAACAGCAAACTATTTCAAGGTAGATTTTGATTTTTTTGCAATAAATGTGATATGATCCCTCTATAATCGGTCATTCCTTGTATAGTAGGAAGCTCTTGCAGTGCAGTGCATTGAGTTGTGCTACTAACTCAATGACATCACTTCTCTGTTGTTTTTAATTCACCAGTGGCTCTCTAAGAGAATGATGGGCAGAAGTTTCATGTGATTTACAGCCTCAGAAACCCAAGGGAGGACAATCTATAAGTCATTTCTGACTTGATAGTGATGGATTTGAGGAAAGACATGATTATCAGATTCAAAATGGTCAGTACAAACCTACTTCAGCTTACTATTGCCTAGAGTATCTTTAAAGGTTGCATTTAGTTTTTTACAACTTCCAATTTCCCTACATTCATATTACAAATATTACATTCTAGTTTTTAATGGATATTTGCAGCTATTTCTTCTTATTGCTAGTTGCATCTTATCAGTAAGTGCCATTCAAAATAAATCTTAATGCGTGATAAACACAATAAAGTACAACAAGGATTTGATCCATGAAAATATTTGTCAACTATCTTTTACTGTACTTGACTCATGATTGAATGAAATCATAGTTCTCCACATAAGTGCAAGCCATAAGAATATTGCCAGTTTGTCACTTTTAATTACTGTGGGAAAATTTTATTTCTATGAGAGAGTTAATGGAGGCATAAGACAGAATTAATCCTGAAAAAAAAGAAAAGTAAAATTGAAAGGGATTTGTTCATTTGCATCAGAGAGTGAAAGACAATGACAGCTATCTGAGTTGACAGCTTGGCATACTCATAGGGCAGATACAGTTGCTTGTTCTGGGATGAATGAATCAGCTTCAGACTTATCAGAATCCTGGGCATGAAGATTCTCTCACTGCTCAGCTGAGAAAATGCTGAATACTTGCCAAACTTTTAAATTTAGAATATGGAAGGTGATGAAGTCTTGGACACTCTGTTTACTTGAGGATGTTTGAAGTAGTAATTAATTTCCTGACCTCACACAGTGCACATGACATCATATTTTTTTTTACTTTCATTTTTACTTTTAGGTGATGATAATATAATAGTATCTTAATTACATTGGATTTAAAAAATAACAACTCTTCTTTAATTCCTCTAATTGCCCTGATTACTTAATAGTCTTGCAGATATATTTTCTTTTTTAACATCCCCAAGAGTAACTCATTGGCTCCTTTACTGTTTCTGCTTGAATTTTTTACATGTTTTGTTCAGAGAAATGCCACTATGGTGGTCTCATTATAAATAGTAAAATCTAAGGCCCTGATAGTAAGTTCAATTTTATCAACCAACACTATAATTTTCTTTCTTTTTGTCCCACTAAGTATGGAATTATGTCATTTTCCTGATATTAATACAGTTTCTCAGACTAAAAAATAAGATTTTTTCCCCTTTTGAGGATATTAAAAAATATGTTATCTGCAAAGCTTTTGAGTAATCATGGAAATTAGAGGAACTAAAGAAACCCTAAATTATTGGTGTGTTTTATGTTTCAGTATGAATAATAAGATATTTAGTAGTCTCATCTCTCAGGAAGAATCTTGAACACATGATAAGCAATTTGTATATTAAAAACACCAAACAAGTGATCTTTGAGACTATTCCTTTGGTGTTTGGGGTTCATTGTTTTTAACTTTACTTACAAATGCTTCAGATACAAAGATTGTACTGGAAATTTGTCTCTTTCTCTTAAAAATAGATGAAGACAAACTAAAATTAACTGAAAAATAAAATTATTTGTGGTATAACTAAAAAAGCTTTGGCTCTAATTGTATTCCATTATTTAGATTTTAATAATAATTGTTTTTATTATGTATGAAGTTATTAGTTATTGGACTTAAAATTTTCAAGTGGTATGACTTATATGTTGCTATGCAGTATAGATTAATTCACTTCTTCCCCCAAATTTATGGTATCTGACTATATTTCAGAAGCTCTGGTGACATTGTATGTAGGGAATTATGATGCTTACCCAAGGGTGACACCTCTTCAGAAGCTGGAACTCACCAACAGTGAGAGAAAGATGGGCAAATATCGTCTTGTATAATTTACAGCCTCCAAAATCTTGCTGGAGCATCAGCTATGAATTGTTTCGGACAGGATGGCATTGAGTTTGATTTGCTTTGTTCCTGGTAATAGGGGCATATTGTGAATAATATATCCTCTCTTCTTCAAAGAGTTTTCAGTAAAGTGGGGAACACAGACAAAGAAATAAACAGCTACGACATAATGGCCATTTCACCAGAAACATGAACTTCCTTTAGATGTTTAATTAGCATTAGAGTGATCTGGTGGGCTAGTGTATAAGAACTTGCACTGCAAATCCAAAAGCAGGTAATTCATATCTACTGTTTGCTGCACAGGAGGAAAGATCGACAATTCTTTCCTGTGCAATTTGCATCTCCTTAAAATCTACTGGACTATCACCAATGAGTCAGTTCTCACTCTATGGGATTGAATAAGGGATTAAATTAACATTAGAGCTCTGGTGGTCTAGTACTTGGGGAGTTGTATTGCTACCCCAAAGGTGGCATCTCTTTAGTGTTTCATATCCACCAATAGCGCCACACAAAAAAAGATGCACAATCTCCTATCATGTGATTTATAGCCTCTGAAAACATGCTGAAAATTTAGCTATGAGTAAGTTCTAATTCAGTGGCAATTAGTTGTTGTTGTTGTTAAGTGTCCTTGAGTTGAATAGACCCAACTTCTAAGCAATATATGTAAACTCTTCTTTATTCTATACCATTCCTACCATCCAGGGATGGTCAAGCCCAATGCGTCAAGTCACTGTGTCAGTTCATCTTAATGAGAGTTTTTATTTCCTTTGCTTATCCTCCATTTTCTAAGCATGATGTCTCTTAATAAGTACTGGCCCATCCTTACAACATACCTAAGGTATGTAAGATGAGGTTTCATTATCTTTTCCTCTAAGGAGAACCCTGATGGTGCTTTTCCCAACATATTTTTTGTTATTTTGGAAGTCCGTGCAGTATTAAGTACTCTTCTCCAATGCCACAAAGCAAAAGCATTGATTCTCCTTCTGTCATCCTTATTTACTGTCAAGCTTTCTCTGGCAAAGCAAGTAATTGAAAATATGATGATGTAGATCAAGTATATCTTAGTCTTCAAACTGACTTCATTGATTTTCAACATTTGAAGGGGTCCCTGACAGCAGACCTTCCCATTGCAATCCATCTCCTGATCTTCTCTAGCTTTTGGTTGTGCATCCAAGCAAGAGGAAACCACTGACAATTTCTGTTTCTTCTCCACCTCGCATGGTGTTGTGTATTAGCCCAGTGATGAGGATTTTTGTTTTGTTTTGAAGACTGCAGACGTTGATTCTCTGCAGCAAGTGTTTCTAGTCCTCCTCACTTTCATCAAGCAAAGTTGTGTCATTACATTATGCAGGTTGTTGATGGATCTTCTTCAATTTTGATGCCACATCTTCTTACAGTCCAACTTATGAAATAATTTGTTCTCCATAAAGATTGAATAGTTATGGAGAAAAGATACATGCTTGGAACAGACCTTTCCTAATTTTAAACCATGTTGTGTTCCCTTTCTCTATTTGGACAAGAGCTTCTTGGTCTAGGCCTAAGTTTGGCATGAGCACAATTAAGTTTTCTGAGATTCCCATTCTTCTAAATATTATTTATAATTTGTAATGATCCATACAATTAAAAGCCTTTGCATAGTCAATAAAACACATATAGATATCCTTGTTGTATTTTATGCTTTCAGGCCAAATGCACCTGACATGAACAGTATTCCCCATGTTGCAGCATCCTCTAAATCTAGCCTGAATTTCTGGCAGTTCCTAGTTGATATATTGTTCTAGCCATTTTGTTTTTAAATAATCTTCAGCAGGAATGTACTTATGCGTGATATTAATGGAAGTGTTCATTAATTTCCAGATTCTGTTGGATTACATTTTTTGAGAATGGGAACAAATATGGAATGTTTTCCACATTTCTTGCCATAGTTTGGTGAGCATGTCTAGGACTGCTCTCTATTTGTTGAAACACATCAATTTATATTCTATCATTTCCTGGGAACTTATTTTTGGCTAATACTGTAAAGGCAGCTTAAACTTCTCTCAATACCACTGGATATTAATTATATGCTGTTGCCTGAAATAGTTATCTGTTCTTCAATTCTTTTTGGTACAGCGTTTCAGTGTATTCTTTCCATCTTCTTCCTGGATCATTTGTTATTGTATCTCAAAGCTTTGACTTTATTTTTCAGTTCTTTTAGCCTGAGAAATGCAAAGCAAGTTCTCCTTTTTCATCTCTCTTAGAGCTAGGAATTTTGAACACTTCTTAATGTGTCTGTTTGCCATCTGAATGTCTTCTTTGGTGGAAGTGTCTGTTCATATCCTCTGTCCATTTTGCAAAAGGCTGTTTACCTTAATCTTGTTGTGGCAATCAAGAATTCTATAAATTCTAAATAGAAATCCCTTATAACACATGTCATTACCAAATATATTTTCCCAGTCTGTGGCTTCTCTTTTTACCCTGTTGGAACAGTTTTTCTATGTGCATAGGGATTTGATTCTTAGAAGGTCACACTCATTCATCTATTTTATCCTCTCCTAGTTAGGTTTTTCAGGATGCTTGGAAGACTGTTCATGTTGTGTATTAGGACTTCTAGAGTTCTTCCAAGTTTTTCTCTAAGGAAGTTTATAGTCCTTGGTTTTAGCCCTAGGCCATTGATCCACTTTGAGTTAGGTTTTGTGTATTGAGTGAGGTGTGGATCTTGCATGAGTTTTCTGAAGAAAACTATCTTCCAACACCATTTGTTTAAAAAGCTGTCATTTACCCACTTAATTGATTTCATCTTCTTGTCAAAAATCAGTTGACTGTAGGTAGGTGGGCTGATTTCTAGGTTCCCAAATCTATTCCATTGATCTATGTGTCTCTCATTGCACCAGTACCACACTGTCAGGACCACCATGGCAGTGTAGTAGGATTTGAAATCAGGGAGTTACATGCCTCCTACCTTGTTTCATTTTTTAAGGAGTGTTTTGCTTAATTCAAGGCCTCTTTCCATTCTAAATGAAATTGGAGATTTCCTTTTCCATCTCATTGAAGAATGAAATTGGTATTTGTATTGGGATTGCATTGAACATGCAAATTGCCTTTGGTATTATTGCTATTTTCACAATATTGAGTCTTCCTATCCATGAGCAAGGGATATTCTTTCACGTCTCCAGGTTTCTTTTTGTTTCTTGTAGCAATATCTTGTAATTTTCTTTGAATAGATCCTTTAGGCTTCTGGTTAGATTTACTTTTTCATTTTCCAGCTCTAGTTCTTTGCATATTCTTTCATAACATTTTGCTTTATCTTGTAGTGCTGCCTTTTGAAGTCTTCTGTTCATTTCTTTTAGTTTCCTCCCTGCTTTTTCTTCTCCTCCTCCTCCTTCTTTTCATTTCCTTCAGCTCATGAGAGAGAGAGTGCAGCAGCTAGAGGGAAAGTAGCCTCTAGCTGCCTGCACATAAGTGCCACCAAGGACAATTACAAACTTTAGAAGAGGAGAATGTATGTAGGAGAAATTCCCATCAGGCTACTGAAAACCTGAGAGCCTGGAGACACCGATTCTTCTAAGAGTGAGAGAGAGAAGCAGCAAGGGAAAGTTGGTCTCAAACATCAAAACAACTGTGAGCTATCATCTCACCCCAGTAAGAATAGCAAAATTCAACAGAGCAGCAAACAGCAAATCCTGGTGAGGTTGTGGAGAAACTGGAACCCTTATTCACTGTTGATAGGAGTATAAAATGGTGCAACCACTACGGAATAACATATGGCACTTTCTCAAAAAGTTGTAAATAGAAATACCATTTGACCCAGCAATTCCACTACTCAAAGAAACTGTAACAGCTACCCAAGCACATATATGCACACTCATGTTTATTGTGGCTTTTTTCACAAAAGCAAAGAGTTGGAAACAACCCAAGTGCCCATCGACAAACAAATGGTATGGTATATTCACACAATGGAATACTACACTACACTGAAAAAAAGTAACTAATGAAATATAAAAAATGGGTCACCCTGGAGGACACTATACTGAGTGAAATTTCTCAGTCACAAAAGGGCAAATATTGCATAGGGCCACTGCTATAAAACGGGACTGACATCAGGATTGGGGGGACCCTAAAAAAAGAGGGGATAAATAATGCATACTGCGTTGAAACAGATGAGGGAGAGAGCTGTTTAAAAGGAATATAGGATTAGGTATTATTTTTATGAAAAGATTCCAGAAAAAGAAATGCATAGCAAAGTGGAGTGTGGACTTGGGGTTTGGGGGGATTCTATAACAATGAAAGAATTTTTTTTTCTTTTCAAAGAGAAAAGCAAACTAGGGTTGGGGTGGGCAGGGAGAAAATGTGTAACAATGAATGAATGGGGAAAATGAAATGGGGAAATATGCTGTAAAACAATAAATATATTTTTTAAAGTAATTACTCTTGTGTGTTATACAGTATTTCATTGTATGAATGTATCATAATTTCTTATACATTGTTGGTGGGATTGTAAAATGGTACAACCATCCTGGATGTCAGTTTGTTGCTTCTTCAAAAAGATGAACATAGAAATTCCATATGACCCAGCTATTTCACTGATTTACATATACCCCAAGAAAATGAGAACTGAGGCTCAAATGGAGACTTGTACACCAGTGTTCACAGCAGCATTATTCACCATCACAAGAACATGGAAACAGACCAGATGTTCAATGACATTTGAATGGATTGAGAAATTATGGTACATTCATTTAAAGCCTCATCATTCTTGCCGCCAAAGAGCACTTTGGCTTCACCTTCTCCAAGACATATATTTTTGTTCTTTTGGCTGTCCATGGGATATTCAGTGCTTTTCTCCAACACCACAGCTCAAAGGTATCAATTCTTCTGTAATCCTTATTCTTTGTCCAGCTCTCAGATGCATAGCAAGTTATCAGAAAGACTATGGACTTAATTAGACACATCTTAGTCCTCCAACTGACATCATTACTCCTCAGTAATTTGGAGAAGATGACACCCTTAATAAAACAGGAGTGACAAGACTAGTTTCTGATAAAATAGACTTCAGGATGAAAACCACCATAAAAGAGAAAAAAGGGCACTATGTAAAGATAAAAGGAACAATAGATCAAGAAGACATAACTTTGGTCAACACTTATGAACCAAAGGACAGACCTGCAAAATACATAAAACAACTTGGAGAAAGAAATAGCACCACAGTAGTGGCAGGAGACTTTAACATACCACTCTCATCAACTCAAAAGAAACTGAACAAAGATGCAGAAGATCTAAACTATACAATCAGCTAACTCAACCTTATCGATGTATTCAGGAGACTCCAACCAATTAAAAGTCTCTATCTTTATTCTCAAGTCCACAAGGTAAATTATCTAGAATTGATCATACATTAGAACAGAAATCAAGCCTCAAGAAAGTTTAAAAAACATTGAAATAATATGAAGTATCTTCTTAGACCACAATGCCATAAAATTAGACATTAACAGAAGCTAGAACACGACTTGAAGCTCTCCTCACTTTCAGCAAGCATGATTGTGTCATCTGCATAACACAGATTGTGGATGAGCCTGCGTCAGGTCTCAATGCCACATTATTTTTCAGACTCCAGATTCTCAAATAATTTGCTCAACATATAGATTGAATAGGGATGGAGAGAGAATACAACCCTGACACACTCCCTTCTTAATTTTAAACCATGTAATGTTCCCTTGCTCTGTTGTTTGCACTACAGCCTCGTGGTCTATATATAGATTTTGCATAAACGTAATTAAATGTCTGGGAGGATTTGAAGCACTTGGTATAGAAGATTAAAAATACAGCCTTCAATATGGATTGCATCTGAATGTAAAGAAAACAAAAATTCTTGTCCCTAGACTGATTTGCAACATCATGATAGATGGAGAAAAGACTAAAACTTTTAACAACATCTTACTTGGTATCAGCAACACCCTTAATATCAGCAATCAGGAAATTAGAAGACATATTGTACTGGGAAATTCTGCAGTAGGGATCTCTCCAATTACTGAGGAGTAATGATAACAGTTTGAGGAATAAAGTGCATCTGTTTCAGGCTATAGTCTTTCCAATCACTTGCTATTTGTGTGAGAGCTGGATAATGAATAAGGATGACAAAAGAAGAATTGATACCTTTCAACTGTGGAGTTGAAGAAAGTACTGAATGAACATCTCATGGACTGGCAAAAGAACAACTAATGACTTGGAGAAAGTGCAGCCAGAGTGCTCTTTGGAGGCAAGCTTAACCTCACATACTATGGGCATGTTGCAAGAAGGTGCTATTCCTTGGAGAGGGACATGATGTTCGGAAAGGCAGAGAGTCTGTGAAGGAAAGACCCTCAACAAGGTGAATTGACACAGTGACTGCTGCAATGTGAGGATGGCACAAGATAAGACAGGGTTCGAATCTGTTGCTTATAGGGTCACTTTGGTCCTACTCTACTTAACGGCACCTAACGACTACAGCAACAACAACAACATTATGGATCCGTTGTAGAAGAATTTAAAAATGAAGTAAAAATTCCTTAAAACTAATGATAATGGGCACAAGGGCGATGGTGCACTAGGGCAACGGCGCACAAAATCTTATTTGCTGAGGACTGATTACTTGGCAGCTTAATATCTGGGAACAGACTGTAACCCCTAACTCCCAGTGCTGCCCAAGCCCTGCACCCCCACCCCCGCCACAGCACCGTGTCCAGGGACACCACCCCACCACCATCAAGCGCTCCCACACTTCTGGCACACTACGGTGGCCTTGCCACAACCCTGCACCCCTGGCAGTGCTCCAGGGCCACTAGAGACTCCTTCACGCAGCACAGAGACCTACCAGCAGCGGTGGACAGTACAATTCTGAGTCAGCACACAAAGGCACACCGTGGATCCAGCCATCGTCTTAAGCCACCAATCGAGCTGCTGTGGTACTGATCTGCCATGAGAAAGGCTGGTAGGATCCTAATTGGGTTTCTTGGGCACCACTGATTATCTGGGAGAGTACCCAAGGGTGAGCCCACTGGTGGGAATTTGGCTGAACTCTCTTGGGCTACACCAACTGCCCAGGAACGAGCAGACCAGTGATAATTTGGCTGAACTTTTGTGGACACTGCAGACCAGCCAGAGGCGAGTGGGTTAGGGGGAATCTGTCTTTGTCTTGTTGAGTCCCCTTGGACCCAGGACCCTTCCTGGGCAGGAGCCACTGTGCAAGGGCAACTGCGTGAGCACCACTGGACAGGGACCAATGAATGAAAACCACTGGGTGGGAGATGGACAGCTGAAATTTGAATACGGACCCCAATCGTAAGCACACCCAGACAACTGAGGCCTGAATGAGGTTCCTCAAGTGATTGGCCTGCCCTTGTGATCGCCCCAATCACATGTATGCCCACCCCATTTGGTTCCACCCCTGTGTGTACACATCTGATTAATCAACCTGCCTTTAATCAGGAGCACCTTGACCTGTCTTACCTACAAGAGGCTGCTCTCACCGGCTCTGAACTGACATTTCCCTGGAGTCAGAAGTTCAGAGAAAAACATAAGTGGGATAGCTACCCCATTGGTCTCTAGAGCATTATCTTCAGATCAAGAACATATCAATGTCTTGAAGAAAGCAAGCTATCCCACACAATACACAAGCACAAAGCAAGATGTCACACCCAAAGGGTGACACAGTATCAATGGATTTCCTGAAGCCAGAAAGTCTGATGGAACTTTCTGACACAGAATTTAAAAGAATAATGATTGAATATTTTCAAAGGGTGAAAGACAAACATGAAGAATTACAGGACACTACAAGCAAAAACAAGGAGGACTGAAAAAAGAAAAAAAAAACCCAAAAACAAAACAAAAACAGTCCAGAACAATGTAGAGAAAACAAACGAGGCATTAGTAGCACTGGAAAAACAAGAAACCACTCTCCAAATACGAGGTCCAATGTTTCAGATGCTGTCAACATGATGGAGGACACATGAGCAGAGTTGAAGAGATAGAACAAAGAACCAGTGAAATAGAAGACAAAATTGTCACCACTGATCTGCTAGAGCAAAAAGCAGACTCAAAAAGGAAGGAAAAAGAAAAAAAACCCTAAGAATAATGTGGGACACCGTCAAGAGAAATAATATGTGCTTCATTGGAACCCCAGAACAGGAAGAAGCAAGTAAAGGCACTGAAAAAGTTGTGGAAGAATTACTAAAGGAAAACTTCGCAGGCATAATGAAGAATGAGAGAATATATATACAAGAAGCTCAGTGAACACCATATAGACTAGACCCCAAAAGAAAATCATCAAAATTAAAATTATTAAGATAAACAGAAAAAAAGGGAAACAAAACATAATGATAAGGAAAATAGAACAAATACAAACTTCAGGGTTATAGCTATGAAAGTACTCAGGGTCAGTCAATTGTAATAGGCAAACATAAAAAAAGGAGAAAAGAGCAAATTTAATGACATACCTATCCCAATACTTTCATCAAAAAGAAAAAGAACAACAATCTAATAGCATGGTCTCTGGAGGAAAGGATATTATAAGAAGAAAAGCTGAAATCAATTAGCTAGAAAACAGGAAAAAAATTGGAATTATCAACAAGACCAGAAACTGGTTCTTCAAAAGTGTCAATAAAATCCATAAGCCACTGGTAAACTTAAAATAAAAGAAATAGAAGATACCAATAACTTGAGTGAGAAATGACACAGATGTCATCAAAATAGAACCAGATGATATTAATGTGGAAATATTAAGAAGAGCTGTACTCCAATAAATTTGAAAACCTGGAGAAAATGGAAAAATTTCTTGGAACTCACACTCTACGTAGATTAACACAGGCAGATGTAGAACACTTGAACAGACCCATCACAAAGGAAGAAATTGAACAGATCATAAAAAGACTACCCCACAAAAAGCCCCGGTCCAGATGCCTTCATAAGTGAATTCTACCAACTATTCAGAAAAGAACTATCACTTAATTCTACTTAAATTATTTTAAAAAATAGAAAAAGAACACTTTCAGAGTCATTTTATGAAACAAGTATAACCGTAATACCAAAACCAGGCAAAGACAATACCAAAAAAAAGAAAACTACAGACCACTATCTTTTATGAATATGGATGCAAAAATCCTTAACAAAAAGTAATCAATAGAACCCAACAATACATAAAAAATAATTCATTGTGACTAAGTGAGATTCAAAACAGGTATGCAAGGATGATTTAACATAAGAAAAAAAATCTCTTAATTCAACATATTAACAATGCAGAAAAGGCCTTTAAAAAAATCGAAATCCATTTCATGATTAAAATGCTCAGCAAAATAGGAATAGAAGGGGATTTCTTCAACATAGTGAAAAGTTTAGATGCAAAACCAAGAGCTTACATAATTTTCAGTGGAGAAAAATTAAAGGTATTCTCCTTGAAAACAGATTCCAGATAAATGCTCACTTTTGCCACTTCTAGTTAATATTGTATTGGAAGCACTTACTAGAGCAATATAATGGGAGAAGGAAATAAGAGGCAAGCAGATCAGCAAATAGATGTTCAAACTGTCACTGTACACAGATGATATTACAGTGTACACAGAAACCCCAAGGATTCAACCAGAAAAACTGTTAACTCGGTAGACCAATTTAGAAGAGTGGCAGGAAACAGAATCAATATCCAACAATCAGTGGAATTACTCTATAGTAACAACGGAAATGCAAAAAAAGAAATTAAAAAAGCAGTACCATTTACAATAGGCAACCACTAATTGACATACTTGGGAATATGACTAACTAGAGATACAGAAGACACTTATAAAGAAAACAGCAAAATACTATTGTGAGAAACAGTAAGAGATCTAAATAAGTGAAAAATGTACCCTGTTCATGGATAGGAAGACTCAATATAATGAAAATGACTGTTCTATCAAAAGCAATATACATGTTTAACATAATCCCAATACAGATACCAAATTTATTTTTCAAAGAGAAAAGAAAATTGGCAAGTTTATTTAGAAAGGAAAGAGACTCTGTGTCCAAAACTTTTCTGAAAAACAAAAATAAAGTGGGAGACATAGCATTCCCTGATCTCCAAAACTACTACAAAAACAGCATGGTACAGGTACAATGACAGGCATGTATACCAATGGAACGGAATCGAGTATTCAACAAGGAAACAAAATTTGTAAAGAGGAAATAACAACCTCTTCAACACACAATGCTGGGAAAACTCTGCCTGCAGAAAACTGAAGTGAGATCCACATCTCACTCCGTATAGAAAAAATCAACTTAAAGTATATCAGAGACAGGAATAAAGCTCAAATGCATAAAGATCATAAGAGACAAAATGTGATGAAACATAGAAACCTAGCCTATGGTTTCAATTGCTGACAAATGCAGCCAGAAATGTACAACCAGGAGAGGACAGCATGAATGAATGGGACCTTCTAAAGATGAAATTGTGATGTGCATAAAAACTTTTACCAATTGGGTGAAAAGAAACCTGTTGACTGGGAAAAAAAATTGACATTCACATCTGAGACAAGGGTCATGTAATGAAAGTTTATAGAATATTAATGGGCTTCCACAAGATAAAAGACAACCCAATTACAAAATGGGCAAAAGCCATGGAAAGACTTTTCACAGAACAAAACATGCAGATGATTAACAGGCACATGAAGAAATGCTCAAAATCACTGACAGTCATGGAGATGCAAATCACAGTCACAATGAGATACCACCTCACACCAGTAGCAGTGGGAAAGTTTAACTGGACAACAAGCAAAAATTGTTGGAGAGGATGAGGAGAGATTGGAACGGTCAAATATACTGTTGTTGGGATTGTACAATGGTATAACTACTCTGGAGAGTAGTCTGGTGTTTCTTCGAAAAGCTAAACATAGAAATTCTGATGACCCAGTTATTTAACTGCCAGGAATATATAACTGATACACAAATGGAGATTTATACATTGATGTAATACAGTATAATTCACAATAGTGAGAAAATGAAAACAGCCCAAATGTCCATCAACAACCGAATGGATTGAGAAATTGTGGTACATTCACAGAATGGAATACTATGCAGCACTCGGAACTAATGATTTTGGAAAATACTAGGTAACACTGGAGAATCTAGAGAGCATTATGCTGAGTGAACTAACTCAGACTCACAGAGACTATATAAGACCATTATTATAAAGATAGAAGAATGACTAGCAGGATGCGTACAAGGGTCCAAAGAGGGAAGGAAAGGGGAAGGAGAGACTTACGGAAAATCATCACAGAGTTTGATGGGTGAAAGGAAGTGATGAAGTAATCAAGAAAGATCCAGTGGGCACCTGAAAAGACAGAGTAACAGTGGGCATAGATTGATGGGGATTGATTTTATAAAATCATGTATGGGACTGATCGAATGAAACACAATATGAATGAAGCAATATGTTAAATGCAATTTATATGAATGAAACACAATGTTTATAAATTTTGTATGCAAACTAATATAAAATAATTTTTTAAAAAATTAAAAAAGTTTACTGCTGAATGCCAACAAGACTGTTACTTAGTAATTAAAGATACAAAAACAAAACAACAACTCAAACTCATTGGTATCAAGTCAGAACCCTCTCAGTTCATCTTCAAGTGGATTTTTGGAGACTGTAAAGAACATCAGAAGAGATTGCTTAGCTCTCTTGAAGAACCACTGATTGATTCAAGCAGCTAGAGAATTGCCGTCATTGGGCAGGTGGTGTAACTCTACAACTTTCCTGGAAAGTGTCTTATGGATGGCACAGATATAACATTTACAAAACCAGCATCATTTGTGAGCTGTGGTGGTCTAATGGCAAGAAGCTGCACTGCAATCCCAGAGGTATGCAGATTGAATCCACCAGATGCTCTGCTGGAGAAGGAGAGACAATCTCCTCCTGTACCAGTCAGATTTGATTTGATGGTACACACACACACACACACACACACACACACACACAAATAATAAAATTTTTTAAAAAGCATCAATTGTTACATTTCATAGGATAAATTGAATATTGAGTCTTATTATAAATTTTATGTAAGTACATACAATTAATTTTATGACCAAAGTACATCGGAAGACAGAATTCTGGTTCTAGAGAACAGTTGTAGTTGTTGTATATCATAGAATTAGAACCAACTCATAGCTGACTCTCCAGTGGGTTTTCAGAGGGAGTGGATTTCCCATCTTTCTCCTGTAGAGCAGTGGGTGAATTCAAATTACATGTCTTTGTGTTGGCAGCCAAATTTCTTACCACTAAGCTATCAGAGCCAGAATTATATCTCAAAATCCTACTATCTGCATGTACTAGAGCACATTATGGTCCCTCCCCCAGTCTCAGATGTCTTAATATAATGCTGAGCAGATTACTATATGTCTTGGTACATACTAATGGACAAAGAGTCTTGGGATAGTTAAAAAAAATCAACTATGGCGTCCAAAAGCCCTCACCTGGATTGGGCTAATAATGATTATTTGCAGAAGATGAGAGGTAGAGCCTGTTTTATAACTATGTGTTTGTAGAATTGCACAGGTTCTTGGGCTCAGATAGACATCATGATTGCTTTTGTTTTTGTATTGAGACTTGCAAATTGTGAAACAGGTAGTTGAGTGAGGTCCTTGTGAGCTGAATAGTTATATCCTAAGGCAATGCTTTCACAAACTTGACTGTCCATTGAAAAATATGTGTTCAGATCAATGAATTGAAGGTCTTTTGTGTAGGTTGTAACCATGAACATTTCTGTGAAAACATAAATTCCACATACCACTGCTCTGAACATACTGTTTTCCATTTTGAAAACTTCATTAGTTTTTCCATGACTAATAAAAGTGTGAAGGAACTTTAGTGGTGTAGTGCTTTATGTTTTGTGCTGCTACCCTAAATATCTATAGTTCAAAAAATGGGCAACTTCCTACTAGAAAGATATATGGCCTTGGAAACTTGATGATCATTATGAGTAGGAACTAACTCCATGGTACTGGGTTAATAATGCATGATTTTGGAATCCTTAGCCTGGTACTAATAACTGCCCACAATCTGGCTCCACACACCATTTCAATCTCACTTTATAAAAACCTGTTGATGCAGTGGCTAATGTTCTTAACTGCCAATCAAAATGCCAAAGGTTCAAATCCAGCAGCTGCTCTATAAATAAGCCTGTGATAATCTTCTTTTATAAACATGTGTTGTTGTTGCTGTTAGGAGCTCTCAAGGTATAGTTAAATCTGTTCCAACTCATGGTGACACTGTGTCCTTCCTGTTCCATTCTCTAACAGTAAATAGGTTTGAGATATTTGTTGTGGTCACTGGGTCAGTCTATTACAATTCGGGTTCTTTTACATCTTTGTTCCCTACTTTACCAAGCATAGATTCTCCTGGGTTTCGTTCCTTCGAATATAATAATGTGTCCAAAGTAAGCAAGGTGAATTTTTATAATCCTTGTTTCAAAGGAGAATTCTGGCTCTCCTTTCTCCTAGATAAATTCATTTCTGCAGCTATGGAAACCCTGTGGAGCAATTATACTCTGCCCTACAGGGCCACTATGAGATGAAATTGACTCAGTAATAATAGGTTTATGCTTCATTCTGTTATGGAGCTTTGGTGACAGAGTGGTAAAAAGGTGTGATAGAATTTCAAAGGCACATGGTTTGAATCTGCCAGCCAGTTCTCTTAGGGAAAAAGGATGGGCAATCTCCTCTTGTATGGCATATTGTCTTTGAAAATCCTCTGCGGCGTCAGTTATGAGTCAGTTCCAATTTGATGGAACACTGCAAAAACTAATAGGACTGCTTGACATATTGTGAATATGGTCTTTGTTCATGCTCTTCTCTTCCATTGGGACATGTTATTCAAATACAGTCTTTCTTTAAAAAAATGTAAAATTTCTTTCTCCTTTGAATACTCATACCATTTAATTTATTGTATTTTAATTGATACATTTATTCAACTTTGATGGGTATTTGAATACACATCTTACCTTTTCTTTTTTTTTAACTTAAAAAAAACACTATTATTTCGTGTGTGTGTATATCATCAAATCAGATCTGACTGGAACAGGAGGAGATTTTCCCTCCTTCTGCAGCAGAGCATCTGGTGGATTCAAACCATGAACCTCTGGGATTATAGTGCAGCTTCTTGCCACTAGGCCAGAGCTCGCCCTACATCTTACCTTTTTTGTGTGTGTTATTTCAAGAGTAAGAAACATGTCCAATGAATTTTTATATTTTCTACAATGCCAAGCCTGGTAGTAGGGGCTCAATAGCTATTTAAATTAATACTTCAGTGCATGAGTAATAAGCCTTAATTTACTTATTGACTTAATTATACATTTTGAGTAACATGTAAGAGACTATAGTTCTCTTTTTGCTAACAAAATCTACACATTGTTTAAGAATAAAGAAGAGTCACTCGCCCTACCTGAGGAAAGGTCACAGCATAGAGGTACCATTGCTGTTTCTACCATCGAGTCCAAGTGCTGGGTGCCGCCATGGCCTGCTGCCGGCAAGAAGTAAAGGGTAGAATCATATTTGTGACCAAAGAGGACCATGAAACTCCAAGCAATACGGAGCTGGTGGCTGATCACCCCAATGAGCCAAATAAGGAGCATGGATTGATACTGCTAAATGGAGACATTAACTGGAGCTGCCCATGCCTTGGAGGAATAGCCAGTGGCCCCTGTGGGGAGCAGTCAAAGTCAGCCTTCTCCTGCTTCCATTATAGCACAGAGGATGTCAAGGGGTCAGACTATGTAGGCCAGTTCTGGGCCGTGCAGGAATGCATGCAAAAATATCCAGACCTCCATCCCCAGGAGGAAGAGGATGATGACAATGACGAAAAGAAGCCAGAAGGTTTAGAGGAAACAGCTCCAACTGAGACTACTGCAGCTAAAACAGAGGAGAGCTCAAGCTAATGAACTCCACAGACCCTGTGCTCCAGTCCTTCCATTTCAGATCGATAAGAACCTATTTCAAAACACCTTTAAGTCATTTTCAGACACAGTGTCTTTTCTTCTTTTGTTCTGTTCACTGCAGTGTACAAAATAACTTATTTTCAGGATTAATGGTCTGGGCCCTTTTACAGATACACTGAAGAAAAAACGAAACACTGAAATGGGTGGTTGTATATGTGTCTCCCATGTGAAAGTAGCTGCCACTTTTGAATTCTCATTTCTCAGATTGCCCTGAATTTACCAGTTTGAAAGAATGTTCTGAATATTCTAAAAACCCAAAACTTCATTATCCAGGAAAAAAACAAATAAAGAAATTGAGTTAAGTACATGATTAAGGCTGAAACTGACCCTTCAAATAAGTCCATTAAATCAGTATTTTCTCCAGCAATCGGGGTATGAGATTTGGATCTATAGCCCAAATGAAGTTAAGTAAGAAATATATAGCTTGATTACATTAATTCATACCTTAATTTTAAAAATATATTAATACTTGAAGTAGAAGAATACCTAAAATGAAGCCCTGGTGGCATCATAGTTAAATGTTCAGCTACTAGCTGAAAGTTAGTAGTTCAAATTCTTTAGTTGCTCTTTGGTTGAAAGACAATCAGTTTTTGTAAAGATCATAGTTTTGGAAACTGTGTAGGGCAGTTTTCCTCTGTACTAGAGGATTACTATGAGTCAAATACATTTGAAGATGAGGTTTTAAAAGACCCTAAGTCCTACACACAGTTAACATGATCAGTTGGCTAATCGAAACCTGGCTGTTCCAGTCCACTCAAAAGTGCCTGGAAAGAAAGGCGTGTCAATCTACTAGCAAACCACCAAAATCCTTATGGAATACAGCTCTACTCTGACACAATAAGAGAAATGAAGTTATTTGCCTTTCTTATAAAATGTCAAAGACATCTAAATTTCTATGCCCTTCTTTTCAGTGAAAGAGCCACGATGGTATAATATCTAATGTATCAGATTACTAACCAAAAGGTCTTCATTTCTTATCCAGCACCTTCTTCAAGGGGGAAACATGATGAGCAACATCCTTTTGTCAAGATTTATGGCTTCCCGAAACCACTGAGGGGTCATGTTGGTGAATAATGCTCAGCCTTTAGGATTATCAACTACATAGAGGTGTAGGTAGCTTCAGAAGGGAAAAACGTTGTCTTTAGTCTAGAGTGCTTTAATGTATTTTTAACAAGTTAATCCATGTCTATATTCTATCCCCTTCTAATCTATAATCAAAATATACCAGTTATTTGTTACTTTGTGGTTTTTCAACTATACAAAGGCATTTGAATGTGTCATGTCTAACAAATATGGCTAACATTGAGAACAATGGGAATCCCTGAACATTTAATTGTGCTTATATAAAACTATATTTAAACCCAGAAGCTGTCATTCAAACAGAGTAAGGGAACATTTTATGGTTTAAAATCAAGAAAAGCCTTCATCAAGGCTCTGTCTTTTCTGCACGCCTATTCAATGTGCACACCAAGCAAATAATTCTGAAAGTTGGACAATGACTAAAGATGACAAAAAAGGAATCAATGCCCTTGAATTGTGGTGTTAGAAGAGTAGTGGATATCCCATGGACTGTCAAAAGAACAAACAAATAAGTCTTAGAGAAAGTGCATCCAGTGTGTACTCTTTGAAGGCACATGTTCCACATGTTCTTATAGAAAGAAATCATGTGTGGAAAGTTAAAGGGTCAGTGAAAGAGAGGAAGACCCTTAACAAGATGGATTGACACAGTGACTGTATCAATGGGTTTAAATAAATTAGAAATGATGGGGATGGCACAGGACAGCACAGGATTCAGATCCATTGTTCACAGGGTCATTATTAGTTGTGATCGACTCAACAGTACTTAATAACAACCACAATCTACAAATTTGAAGCCCTTGTGGTATAGTGCATTTCATGATGGGTTGCTAACTTAAAGATCATTGGTTCAGTCATTCCACCAGTCATTTAGAGGGAGGAAAATGGGCAGACTCTCTGTCAAGATTTATATCCTTGGAAATCAATGGAGGCTTGCTGTGAGTCAAAATCAACTCAATAGTCATGGCTTTTTGGTTTAGTTTAATTGCCAGTATAAGGAACTTTGGTGGCACAGTGGCTCAAACATTGGATTGCTAAAACAAACATCAGCAGTTGAATTCACCAGCTTCTTTGTGGGAGATGATGAGACAGTTTAATTCTATAAAGATTAAATCTTTTGAAACCCTAGTAGTAGTTAGGCTTTATCCCATAAAGTCATTGTGAGTGGAAATAGACTTGATGGTAGTGAGTAATCCATGGAATGATCTTATTGAAGTGTTAATAGGATCTCACCAAAATTAAAACAATTTATTATCTCACTATCATTCACAAGATAAAAGTGATAGCTTCAATATCACAGAGGATGTGGAAAGATGAGCAGAATGAGCGAGCAGTAAAGGTATTAAATTTTGGTTTGGTTTAAACATTTATTATTATTTGAGTAAAAGTTTGAAAATCGTATTAGGTTTTGACTCACACATGTCTTTTTTGATAACACTAATTTCAATATAGACAATGTCTGATGATATACTAGTTGTATATCAACTTTCCCTTCACATATTTTAATAACTGTTTACTTATTAATTTTTATTCCTTTTCCCTCTCAGTTAATCATTTTGCTAAGTCTGTGCCTATCCTTTCAGCCATGTATTTTACCATCATAGATAGATACTAAAAATGCAGGAGTTACACTTGAGTGCTGTAAAACCAATCTTCAAAGTATTCTACAATGGCTCTGACATTCTGACAGAGAAAAATTAGATGGCAGAAGGGCAGCTGTGAGATCCTGTGGTACAAGGTATAATTTCTAACATGTTCTTTTGTCAGCCAAAAATTCTCTCTTCAATAACAAATTTAAACCATGTCCCTTGCCTGTGTGCTATTTTTCTATTGCATCATCTGTATGAGACTCCAGTGACCCATAGGAAAGTTCCCAACACATCCTGACTTCCCCCAGGTGATGAAGTAAAGATGTAGTAAGAAAAACAAATAACTGAGACTTAAAAAAAAAAAAAAACCAAAAAGAAAAAGAAAAGCCTTCCTAACAAGTTCTTGGTTTTTGGCAGAAGCTGAAGTAGAAGATTAAATTACCCACATCACAAATGTTAATTTTAACACCCACCTGTCCTAGGGTGTCTGTAATTGTCCCTTTATTTTGAAAACAAACTTGTTTGATTTCAAAATTAGTAGTAATAGATGCCTATTTGTTTAGCACAATCTGGTTACCTTATAGTCTCCATTTTATTATTTCTTCCTGAACAAAGATGTATTTATGTATACAGTGGACTTCAAAAGAATAAAATCTGTCTTAGAGAAGGTGCAACCAAGATCCTTCTTAGCCACAAGGAGGGTAAAACCTTATCTCACATACTTTGGACATATTTTCAAAATTGTCAGTTCTTAGATAGAAACGCCATACAGGGAAAGATAGAGAGGGTCAGTGAAAACGAGAAAAAGATTGTCTAGCTTTCTGACATATAGCAAGTAATTGTGAAGACTATGGCGTGGAGAAGACACACCTTAGTCTCCATAAAGATTATAAGCTTGAAATTCTAATAAGATAGTTCTTTTTTGTCCTACAGTGTAGCACTTTTAGTTTTTTTCCATTTCTCTGTAAAACTCAGTTATTGTCATCTGTTCTGCACGTACACTGTAAAGGTATGGAAATAGGACATATGCCTGATGTACACCCTTCCCAATTTTGAATCATGCAGTGTTACCTTGCTCTCTCCTGATAACTGCCTCCTGATCCAAGTATAGGTTTTGCATAAACATGATCAAGCGTTCTGGGATTCCTATTCTTAATTATAGTTAGGCAGAGTTTGTTGTGGTCCACACAATCAAACTCATTTGTATAATCAATGAAACACAGATAGACATTCTTCTGGTACTCCCTGCTTTCAGCCAAGATCCATTTAACATTAGCTACAATATCCTTAGTACCATGACCTCTCCTAAATCAAAGTCTTCCCTTCTGGAAGTTCTTTGTTGATGTGCTGTTATAGTTGTTTTTGGATACTCTTCAGCAGAATCATGCTTGCATGTGATATTAATGATATTGTTTGATAATTTCTGCATTCTGTCAGATCGCCTTTCTTTTGAGTGGAAACAAATACAGATCTCTACCAGTCAGTTGGCCAGGTGAAGGATAGAAGGTCAAAGACTGCAGCCTTCAAAATGGATTGCAGCTCAATATCAACAAGACAAAGATTCTCATCACTGGGCCAATTGGAAGCTTCATGATAGATGATGAAGAGATTGAGATTGTTAACAGCTTTAGTTTGCTTGGCTCCACCATCAACGCTCTTGGCATGTGCAGCCAGGAAATTAAAAAAAAATTCATTGGGAAAGTCTGCTGTCAG
>NW_006400030.1:255298-256217 GCF_000299155.1 Elephantulus edwardii | reverse complement strand
ATGAAATCAAAGTCATATTTTGGCTCCGTGGATTCGTTTTAATTTTCCTCAGCTTCAGCTTGAACTTGCATATGAGTAGTTGGTGGTCTGCTCCACAATCAGTTCCTGGCCTAGTTTTCACAGCTTATATTGAGCTTCTCCAGCAGTTTTTTTCTGCAGATGTAATCGAACTGATTCCTATACATACCATCAGGTGAAATCCATGTGTATAAGCTGTGTTTATGTGTCTTATAAAACGTATTTGCAATGAATAAGTCATTGATTGTACAAAATTCAATCATTCTATCTCCAGCGTCATTTCTGTCACCAAGCCAATGTTTCCAACTACTGATTCTTCTCCTCTGTTCCCAACTTTTGCATTCCAGTCAGCCATTATTATCAATGCATCTCGATTGTATGTTTGATCTATCTCTGACTGTAAAAGTTAATAGGCGTAATAAAGATATATTTTATACAGTGATAGAATTAATAATTCATTAAGTAAAGGTGATTGAACTAGAAAACTCATCTTAATTTAGGTCTGCCACGATCTTTATTGATTTTATAGAACTTTAAGGGAATTAGATTCAAAAATAATTTGGTCAAGATTGGAATTTCTAGTCACTAAATTTTCACATATTAGTAATTATAAAATGTCAAAATTAGGTTATGTATTCCTTTTTTATTGATTGAGAGCTTTTGGGATGAACTTAATGAACTTAAAATGCATTTCCAATTACGTAGCATTGTTTATTTATGGTTTGGTTTTGGTGGGGTTTTTTTGTAGAGGGTTGTGTGTGTTTGTGTATGTATGTTTAAAGTCAGTCTTCTGAGTAAATTTGTAGAAAATATAATTCCTCAAAGTGAACCAAACAAAAATTATCATGTACATATGCATCTAATAATTTTAACATACAGAAACCAAGAATTGGTTGAATTA
>NW_006400030.1:240680-254768 GCF_000299155.1 Elephantulus edwardii | reverse complement strand
GTATTTCTATTTGCAACTTTTTGAGGAAGCGCCATACTGCCTTCCATAATGGTTGCACAATTTTACACTCCTACCAACAGTGAATAAGGGTTCTAATTTGCTGTTCTGTTGAATTTCACTATTCTTACTGGGATAAGATTATATTTCATAGTTATTTTGATTTGCATCTCTCTTAGAGCTAGGGATTTTGAATACTTCTTCATGTGTTTGTTCACCATCTGAATGTCTTCTTTGGTAAAGTGTGCCCGTATCCTGTGCCCATTTTTCAATTCGGTTGTTTACCTTTATCTTGCTGTGACACTCGAGTATTTTATAAATTCTAGATATAAGTTCCTTATCAGACATGTCATTGACATGTTTCTTGTGGCTTTGTTCACAATAGCAAAGAGGTGGAAACAACCCAAGTGCCCATCCACAAAGGAATGGATAGAGAAGCTGTGGTATATTCACACAATGGAATACTATGCTGCATTGAAAAACAAAGAACTTATGCAATACTATACAAAATGGGTGACCCTGGAGGATATTATGCTGAGTGAAATAATCTCAGTCACAAAAGGACAAATAGTACATAGTGCCAAAGTTGTAAAATGGGACTGACATCAGGGCTAGGAGAACCTAAGAAAAGAGGGGATAAATAATGTATACTGCACTGAAACAGATGAGGGAGAGGACTGCTTAAAAGGAATATAGGATTAGGTCTTATTTTCATGAAAAGTTTCCAGAAAAAGAAATACATGGTAAAGTGGACTGTGGACTCTGGGTCAGGGTGAAGGGGGGGCGGGAAGGGGGGATGGATTGTATAATAATGAAAGATTTTTCTTTTCTTCAATGAGAAAAAGGAACTGAGGGGAGGGGTGGGCATGGAGGAAAATATGCAACAATGAATGAATGAGGGGAAAATAAAATGGAAAGAACAGTCTGTAAAAATTATATATTTTGCATTAAAATTACTAATAAAAACATTTTAAAGAGGAAAAAAACCCAGCAACAGCAAAAGAAACTCTCAACAACTTTATCCATACAATCAAGTGCCTTTGCATAGTCAATAAAGCACAAATAGACATTCTTCTGGTATTCTTTGCTTTCAGTGAGGATCCGTCTCACATTAGCAATGATGGTCCTGGTACCAGGGTCTCTTGTCAACTCAGCCTAAATTTCTGGCAGTTCTATATCATTGTAGTACTGTTCATAACCCTTTCTGCATGACCATTAGCAATAATATTCTTCATGTGGTATTGATAATATTGTTGGATAATTTACACGCTCTGTTGGATCACTTTTTTTGGGAATAGGAACAAAATATGGATTTCTTCCAGTCATTCCTATGGCAGACCTCGTAGTAATAAGTTAGGTGCTGTTGATAAGGATTCTTCCTCCAAGTGGAATTGGTAGAGGTCCATGCTGCACTGTTTTTACATAGAGCCTGTCTTCTCAGTGGTTTTTAAACATATTTTTATTGATTTTGTATTAATAATACTTTTACATTATGTTTAATCATGGAGTCGCACAATTTGATGGGGGAGTGTTGAGGGAAATGGGAAGGATCTCGTGTGAAAATCAATGCATCAGTGCTTTTAAGGAGCTCTAGGATTGCTCTGAGAGCTCTGACAGCCTAACTGGTAAGAAGTTGTGCTTCAATCCCGAAGTCACACGGTTCAAATTCACCAGCTGCTCTGTGGGAGGATGGACAATCTCCTTTCATGTATTTTATTATCTGTGAAAACCCTCTGGAGGATCAGCTAAGGGCCGATTCTGACTCGACAGTACACAACAGCAACAGCAGTATTGTGGTTAACTATTTGGCTGTTAACTGAAGGATCAACAGTTAGAAACCACTTAGTGTTCTGCAGGAGGAAGATGAGGCAGTCTGCTTTTGTTAACATGTACAAGCCCATGTTGTTGTGGTTACATAATGATGAGTAAGAACGGACTCATAGCTGACCTTATAGTGGCTTTTCAGAGGCACTATATTGCAAGGGAGGTTGTCCAGCTCTTTTCTGTGCAGCAGCTGGTAGATTCAAAGCATGTACCTTTGGATTGGCAGCCCAACTCTTTATAATTAACTCACCAGAATTCCTTCTCAGAAATTCTATAGAAAGGTTCTATTGTGTCCTACATGGCCACTATAAGTTAGAAATTTTGTTGATGTTTTGTTTGGTGGATAAATGTTTTTGTGCCTTTAAGAAAATAATGCCTTTAAGCAACTCAGATTTTTTGTTGTTGATGCTTTTAAAGAAAATTTTTATTTTATTGGTTTACTTAAAAAGTTTGTATACACTATTTTGCACAGCAGATCTTTCTCATATCCTTTACTCTCCCCATCAAATTGTGTGACCTTGTGATTATATTATTATACCCCCACCCCCACCCACCCATTCTCATCCCTCTGCTCTACCCTTGCCCCCTTTGGATCCTCATACACATTTTACTATTTATCTTTCTATTTCTACAATAATAGTCTTCAACAGTATTTATCTTTATGGGACCAAGTTAGTTCATTTAGCATAATGCTCTCCAGTTCCGCTCAAGTTAATGATTTAGAAAATCATTGCTCCTACATGTTGTGTAGTATTCCATCATGTGAATGTACCATAAATTCTCAGTCCATTCTATTTGGGTTGAACATTTGGGTTATTTCCATGTTCCTGAGATGGTGAATAATGCTACTTTGAACATTGCTATATAAATCTCTGTTTCTAATTTTGTTCTAATTTTCTCAGGGTGTATTCCAAGAAGGGAACAAGAGGAATGTCTGTGTTTCATTGACTACGTAAAGGTATTTGACTGTGAGGATCACAACAAACTGTGGCTGACTCTGAGAAGAGTGGGCATCCAGAACACTTCATTGTGATTATGCAAAACCTATACTTGGACAAGGAGGCCATAATCAGAACAGAGAAAGGAAACACTGTATGGTTCAATATTGGGAAGGGTGTATGACAGGGATATGTTCTATCTCCATACCTTTTCAATATATAGGGAGCACAGATTATCTGGGAGGCTGGGCTATATGAGGAGAAATGTGACATCAAGATTGAAGGAAGTCTTATCAGCAATATGCATTATGCAGATGATACAACTTTGTTTACTGAAACTGAGGAGAACCGGAAGTGCTTGCTGCAGAAGGTCAAGAACTTCAGCCTTCAATATGGATTAAAGCTCAACATCAATAATAGAAGTTACTTCTGTATATTTTACTCTTATTATTATTATACCTTATTTAGTACTTAATGCACAAGTTTTAATGCACAAACTTTCTTACTTACCTTCTCAAGTTCTATCTTTTTAGCATGCTTTCTTAGCCTGTATTTTAATACCATCTTTGTTAAACATGCATTTTTGTTCTCCTGGTCTTTTTCTTTCTCTTCTAGTCATAACACGTGTAATCTCTTGGTGAAATTATGGATGCTGCATTTAGTTTCACTCTCCTTCTGGGAAATGACTCAATGTTTTGCTCTAACAAATCTTTGCTACACGAAACTCAATTACTGGTTTGGTGGGAAGTACATGTGCATGCTTGCAATTTTGAGCCCATTTTTCTTATGATTATAAAATAATCATTGTACTTCCTCCCTACCTCTAGTCTCATTGTGGCTTGACTTAGAGTGCTGGAAGATCTCCAAAGTTAGAGGTTTCTTGAAGACATTTCTCCAGAGCTTTGCAAATTGTAGTTTTGGAAAATATGTCTAATAGCTTGGAGAATATAGATAATTCTGTTGCATTATCTATTTTAAATTAATTCATTTGTATGCCAGTTTTGTAGTCTACAGGTACCAGTATCTAGTTCTAAAAGTTAAGAGTCACTGATTGGGAGTAATACATCTTGGTTGAGTTTTCCAGAGCTGATATGAGTATCATTTATGAACATCAGTTTTTCAGTATTGGCCTCCTATAAACTAAAGCTATAGAGCTGTCCTATTCCCAAATGGGCATTTATTCTAAACTGTTGGTGATTACACTAATAAAATATTTATACCAGATATGTCTACAGTGACATGACATTATATAAAGCCCTCTAGAGGTTCCTGTTTGCTCTGTTGCCTTCAAAGTTCTCCAACAACTAATTTTCACTCTATCTTCATAAATTTCCCACCAGAGTTTGGTCTGAAAAACTATTTCAGTCAAATTTAGTGGTTTCATATTTTCACATTGCAAGAACGTTCTCTGTTATATCTGAAAGTTTGATTTAGTTTTGTTGTGTTGTTAGGTGCCGTCGAGTTGAGTATGACTCAATGACCCTATGAACAAAAGAGCTGAACCCTGCTCTATCCTGTACCCTTCTCACACTTCCTGAGACCCAAGAGTCCATTGAGGCAGTTAAGTTGTCATCCCCCTAGTTGAGGGTCTTCCTCTACTTCGTCGACCCTCCACCCTTCCTAACATCATGTTCTTCTCCAAGGAATAGACCCTCCTAGCAATGTGCTCAAAGTATGTGAGGTGAAGTCTCATCATTCTTGCCTCCAAAGAGCACTTTGGCTGTACCATCTCCAAGACATATCTGTTTGTTCTTTCAGCCATCCATGGCATGTTCAGTGCTTTTTCCAACACCATAGCACAAAGGCATCAATTCTTCTTCTGTAATCCTTATTCATTGTTTAGCTCTCCCAAGCATTTTAAGTAATAAGAAAGACCGTGGCCTGAATCAAACACACCTCAGTCCTCAAACTGATATCATTACTCCTCAATTATTTAGAGAAGTCCCTAACTGCATATTTTCCTAGTGAAACGAGTTCTCCTTATTTCCTGACTGCTCGTACCAAGGTTGTTAATTGTGGATTTAAGTAAAATGAAGCTGTTGACAGATTCAATCTCCCCTCCATCCATCATGATGCTGCCTAATTGGTCCAGTGTTAAGAATCTTTGTTTTTTTGATATTGAGATGCACACCAAAAGTTGTATTCCTTGATGTGCAGCAAGTGCTGCAAGTCATCTTCACTTTCAGCAAGTAAGGTTGTGTCATCTGCATAATGCAAGTTATTGATGAGTTTCCTTCCAATTCTAATGCCACACTCCTCTTCATAGAGTACAGCTTCTCAGATAATTTGCTCAGCATACAAATTGAATAGGTATGAAAGGAGAATACAACCTGAAACACTCCCTTCTCAATTTTAAACCATGCAGTGTTGCCCTGTTCTGTTCACACAACAGCTTCCCGGTCCAGGTATAGGTTCCACATGAGCACAATCAAGTATTCTGGGATTACCATTCTTCTCAATGACAGCCATAACATGTTATGATCCACACATTCATATGCTTTGCATAGTCAATAAAACATAAACATACATTCTTCTGGTATTCTTTACTCTCAGTCAGGGTCCATCTGACATCAGCTATGTTATCCCTGGTGCCACAGCCTCTTGTAAATCCTGCTCCAACTTCTGGCAGTTCCCTATCTATATACTGTTCTAGCCACTTTTGAAAGATCATCTGTAATATTTTACTTGCATGTGATATTCATGATATTGTTCAATATTTCCATATTCAGTTGGATTATCTTTCTTGGGAATGGGAAAAATGTGGACCTCTTCCAGTCTGTTGACCAGACAGCTGTCTTCCAAATTTCCTGGCATAAACTGGTGAGCATGCCCAAGGCCACATCTGTTAATTGAAACAAGTCAACTGGTATCCAATTAAATCCTGAAGCCTCATTTTTTGCCAATGCCTTCAATGTAGCTTCTACTTCCTCCTTCATTATCATTGACTCTTGTTCATACGGCACTTTCTGAAAATTTTCAATGCCAATCAACTATTTCTGGTACAGTGATTCTGTATATTCTCTTCATCTTTTTTGTTTGCTTTCATCCTCTAAATTGTCTCTAGTACAATCTATATTCCTTTTATGTTCAAATAAAAGGGTACAACAGGGGGCAGAACATATTTGGCATTTTCCAATATGAAAGGAGTGAAGAAAAAAACTCCTCAATCTTCAAGTATTCTGTAGGTAGTAAGATTCAAATCTAGGAGGGAATTCTTATTTTTCAGTGACTTCCCCTCTGGAGTCTACGCTTAATACTGCAACTACCCATTTTCCTCTGTTCATAGGGCTTTTGAAGCCCCATTGCTTTAGAAGAAGTTGATCAATCCTATTTCCTAGTCTATCTTAGTCTTGGAGCTCTGTTGTAGCCTGTCCACCATGGGTGACCCTTCTGATACTGGAGACACTAGTAACAAAGCAGTCAGTATTATGCCATCCTACAAGCTACACCAGTACAGCATACAAACAAGTGTTGTGCTAATAAGAGCAATTAATAAACATGCCAGGCTTTACACACCTAAAATATAAAATAATTGGCAACATACAAATCATTCCACAATAAAATGAACCGACAGGTGTTAAATTTCTAAGAGCAAACTGCGAAAGTAGTTACGGATACAATTATCATGATTCAGGACACCTTCTTCTGACCTCAACTGAGGCCCTTGGTGGCACAACAGAGTGGGGCTAGAAGTTCAAGTGGGGTTTAGAAGAGTTCACAGCATCAGAGATTTCTGATGTTAGATGAATTTGGGTTGAAAGCAGAGACTATCAGAACAATGTTTATTTGTGTTTTATTGACTATGCAAAGTCATTTGACTATGTGGATCATAACAAATTATGGCTCAATTTGAGAAGAATGAGAATCCTAGAACCTTTAATTGTGCTCATCAGAAATATATACCTAGATCAAGAAGCTTTTGTCTGAATGGAACAAGGGAAACTGCCCTTGAAGTGAGGGAAAATATTAAAATGCACGGTTTAAAAATCAGGAAGTGTATGTGTCAGGGATGTACCCTTTCTCTGTACCTATTCAATCTGTATGCTGAACTAATAATTCATGAAGGATTTGATGCATTTGAGCTGTGATGCTGGAGAAGAGTATTGAATATACCATGGACTGCTAGGAGAACAAACAGGTTAATCCTGGGGAGGGTAAGGCCAGGCTGCTCCTTGGAGGCAAGGATTTCGAAGCTTCGTCTGACATGCTTTGGACATGTTGCAGGGAGGGATCAGTCCTCGGAGAGAGACATCATGCTTGGGAGGGTGAAGGGACAGCACAAGAGAAAAAGACCTTCAATGAGATGGATTGAGTCAGTGACTAGGATAATGGGGGTAGGTGTATCAGAGACAGTGAGATTGGCACAGGGTAGAGCAGGGTTTAGGTCTGTTGTACATGTGTCACTATGAGTCACAGGTGACTTGACAGCACATATAAACAGCAACATCACACTCTAAAAATAAAAATGTGGCATCAGAAATGGAAGAAGACTCATTAACAACCTGTGTTATGCAGATGCTACAACTTTGCTTGTGAAAATTGAGGAGAACTTGAAATGTTTGCTGCCCAAAAGAAAAAAACAACAACAAAACAGTACTACAACCTTTGGTATTGATTACATTTCAACATCAAGAATAAAAAGGTCCTCACCATAGGGCCAGTAGTCAATATCATGATGTATGTAGAAAAGATTGAAGCTGTCAGTGATTTAATCTTGGTTATATTAACAATCCACATCCTTGGTCCCAGTAGTCAGGAAATCAATGACAAGAAGTTGCCCTGTAATCCTAAAAGCACATAGTTTGGTTCCACAGGTGCTCTGTGATAGAAGGATAGGCAATTTCCTCCAGTGTGATTTATTGCTTCTAAAAATCCACTGGGGAGTCAGCTGCGGGTTAGTTCTGACTCAGCAGTATACAGCAATAACATTGCATTGGGCAATTCCACTGTCAAGGACCTCTCTAAAATACTTAAAAGCAATGAAGTTTGAAGTTAAGTTTGAAGACTTAGAGGTGCCTGACTGAGGTCATGGTATTCTCAGTCAACTATTATGTATCAGAAAACTGGACAATGAATAAGGATAACAGAAGACGAATTGATGCCTTGAGTTGTGATACTGGAAAAGAGTACTGAATATCTCATCGACTTCCAAAAACACAAACAATATGTCTTGGAGAAAATGCAGCCAATGTGCTTCTTGGAGGCAAAGATGAAAAGATCAGTGTCTCATAGTTTGTACATGTTCCTAGGGGAGGCTGTTCATTGGAAAAGGACATCACGCTTGGAAGGTGGAGGATCAGTGAAGGATAAGAAGACCCTCAATGAGAAGGATTGACACAGTGACTGCAGCAATAGCTTCAAGTGTGTCAGAGATGATTAACATGGTACAGGACTAGGGTTAGAGTCTGTTGTTCATAGGGTCTCTAGGACATGTTCTTGACTATACAACACCTAGCAACAACAATGGTACTAAAGAAAGATATCTAAGCTGCACAGAAGGAATTGGTCAAACACAAGCCTTCACTAATTGCTGTAATAGCAAATGAGAAGTTTTAACAGCAGATCCAGCATTAGAAATAGTCTCTCATCTACCCCTAGGAAATTTGAACAACAGCTACCTGGTCAATTGATTAGTTGTTGTTGTTATGTGCTGTATAGCGACCCTATGTTCAAGAGCCCTAAATCCTGCTCTATCCGGTGCCAACCTCATTGTCTCTGACACTCCTACTCCCACTACCCCAATCACTGAATCTATCCATCTCATCGAGTATCTTCCTCTCCTGCACTGTCACTCCACTCTCCCAAACACGATACCCCCCTCCAGTGACTGGTCCCTCCTTGCAATATGCCCAAAGTATGTCAGACAAGGCTTCAGAATCTTTGACTCCAAGGAGCAGGCTGGCAGTACAGATCTATATTTGTGCCCATTCCAATGAAATATCCCAAAGAATACAGACATTATCAAACATTATCATTCCTATTAAATATAAGTATATTGCTGAAGAGAATTAAAAATTGATTACAGTATTTTGTTGACAATAAACTGTCAGAAATTCAAGCTCACTTTAGAAGATGGTATGAGATGAGGGGTATCATTGCTAATGCCATATGGATCTTGGTTGAAAGAGAGAAAAGCAGAAAAATATTACTTGTGTTTTATTGAATATGCAAAGAAATCTGTGTGGATCATGAAAAAATAAAAATAAGATTGTAAAGTAGGCTATTTTGTCACTAAACTGTGGACTGTGTTCATGTGGAACCTGCAGTAGACCTAAAGACTGGGTTTGGGGTTTTTTTTCTTTTTTTTTTTGTTTTTCGTTTGTTTGTTTTCAAAAGACAGTTTTTTAAACAGAACAAGATAATACTGAATAGTTTAACATCAGGAAAGGTTTATATATAGATTGAAAATTTTTACCATACTTATTCATTATATATGCTGAAAAAAGAATCTATTGGAAGCAGAAGTGGCATCCACTTTCTAAACAACATGCCTCTGGAAACTCTATGAACTTTGATAAATGTTGATAGTTGTAGAGGGGCTTCAGGCCTTTTGTTCATAGGTTCACTATGAGTCATGCTCAACTTGAAGGTAATCAACAACAACAACAACTAATCTAAGAAGCAGAAATACATTAAAAAGAATGCGGCATTAGACTGAAAGAAAATTCATTAATTACCTTTCACCACACTCTATTGCTTCCTAAAAGCAAAAAATTCTTGAAACACTTACTGAAGAAGATCAAAGACTACAGCCTTCAGTATGGATTGTACCTCAACATCAGTAATGAAAAATCCTCAAAACTGGAGAAATATACAATATTATGTTAAAATGAAAAACTGTTGAAGTTGTCAGGGATTTCAGTGCTTGGGTAAAGCAATAAACACCAATAGAAGGAGTACCAAAAGGACCTCTTTAACGTGAACAAAATGTCATTCAGAAGACTCATGTGATGTTGTACCAAGCCATAGTATTTTAGCTTACTTGATGAAAGCTGTAAATTTAACAAAGAAGATTGAGGAAGAATTTATTCTTATGAATTATGCATCTTTCTTTCACATATTTTGGTCATATTATTAGGAGAAACTGTTGTTGATAGCCATTGAATTGAGCATGACTCATAGCGACTCAGAGACTCTAGGAACAAAAGATCTGAAGCCTTTTGATAACTATCATTTCTAAAATTTCATAGAGTTTCTAGAGGCATGTTGTTTAGGAAGTGGATGTCACTCCTGCTTCTTAAACTGTATGGTATACTGAAGTAACATGGGGCTGCTGGGATGTTGAACCTTGTTCCATTGTGGTTTCAGATGGCATAACGGTTTCCCATGGTGGACAGGAGAGACTATTCACATTATTTCTTTTAATTTATTAACTTTTTTTCTATTGTGTTCCATATAGTCCTTAACTCACATTACATTTAATTCACTCATATTGTGGATTTATTTCCTCCCTTACAATCATCCCACCAACAATTACTTTTGTGAAAGAGTGTATGTCAGCTACTTCCTGTCTCATGTCCTAATATCCCACTTTGAGATAGCTAGCTGCTGATTTGCTCATCCATGTTGAACCAGTACTCTGAGGAAAGAAGTATATCCCTTTTGTTGAATAATACTCTGTTCAACTTGGAAACTAGGAGCATTTACATCCATAAGCATCATCCAGTCCAGAGCAACCCATTAAGTTGCAACAATCAGCCCTAGTTCACAGCATGAATCATTCTTTCATCTACTTGGGTTTGGTCAACTCATCGCCAGCCATCTGTATCTAGGTTTAAATGGGCATCAGCTGCATGCTCAGGAATGCACACTTCTCCATTTTCCAGACCTCTTGGTCTCCTCTTTTAGCCTTATCCCCCACATGAGGCCACGCTGAGCCAACAGGCCAGAAGTCCGCACAACTCTCTTGGCTCTTCAAGCCAACAATCCTTCACTTTAGATGAGCATTATGTTTGGTTAAAAAGAGTGCCATTGGAATGGAGTAAGACCTTCAATTAGATGGAGTGATTCAGTGAGTCCAATAATGGGCTTTAATAGAAATAATTGTGATAATGTTTGCATCTATCAAGTTGTTAGGACTCAGAACTAACTCATGGTATTAACAATTAGAATGTAATAGTACTACTTCCCCACATTCTTAGGAATAGTGACTACAAAAAAGTATCTTGACATTTTTTCCAATTGTCCAATTTTTCCATTTTGTTTCAGTATTTTCTTGATTACTAATGAGACAAACCATCATTTTATAAGTATGTTGTTGTTGTTATGTGCCATCGAGTCGTTTCCGACTCATAGCGACCCTATGCACAACAGCTCTAAACCCTGCTCTATCCTGCGCCAACCGCACCGCCTCTGACACACCCATCCTGATTACCCCAGTCACCGAATCAATCCATCTCATAGAGGGTCTTCCCCTCCTGCGCTGTCCCTCCACCCTCCCAAGCATGATGTCCCTCTCCAAGGACCCGTCCCTCCTGGCAACATGTCCAAAGTATGTCAGACGAAGCCCCAGAATCTTTGCCTCCAAGTAGTAGCTTGGTTTAATCCTCTCCAAGATGAATCTGTTTGTTTTCCTGGCAGTCCATGGTACATTCAATACCCTTCTCCAGCACCCCAGGTCAAAAGCATCCACTCTCCTTCTGTCCTCCCTAGTCATTGTCCAACTCTCTGATGCATAACAAGCGATTGCAAATACCATGGCCTGTATCAGGCGCACCTTAGTCTCCAGAGAGACACTGTTGCTCCTGAGTACCTTTGAGAGGTCCCTTACAGCAGACTTTCCCATCGCGATACGCTTTTTGATTTCCTGACTGCTGGTACCAAGAGTGTTGACTGTGGAGCCGAGCAAAGTGAAGCTGTGAACACTCTCAATCTCTTCGTCATCCATCCTGACGCTGCCAATTGGTCCAGTGGCGAGAATCTTTGTCTTCTTGACGTTGAGCCTTAGTCCATACTGAAGGCTGTAGTCCTTGACCCTTCGCAGCAAGTGCATGAGGTCCTCCTCAGTTTCAGCAAGCAAGGTTGTGTCATCTGCATAACGGAGATTGTTGATAGATCTTCCACCAATCCTGATGCCACAATTCTCCTCATAGAGCCCAGCCTCTCGGATAATCTGCTCTGCATACATGTTGAAAAGGTATGGAGACAGGATGCATCCCTGGCGTACACCCTTCCCTATTTTGAACCATACAGTGTTACCCTGCTCTGTTCTGACTACTGCCTCTTGGTCCAAGTATGTTAGTAATTTTAATATTAATCATTCATTGTTTAGTCACAGTCTCTGCCTATTTAATAAATCTGTTCTGTTAATTTTCTTGTTTTATAATTATTAGCAATTCATCTTTTATATATTTTACAGGTGATATTTTCATCTATAATGTCAAACATCAGTCTTTCAGATTTGCGTAAAGTGATTTTTCTCACCGTATTTTTTTTTTAATTTGTCCCATTTGCTCATCTTTTTTTTTTTAATTCTTTCATTAGATCTCTCTTGGGAAACCCTGTTTTAACTCTATGATAATTACTCTTTCATTTTTTTTCTCTAACATAATTACCTACATAATATAGCTGACCCACAATTTTTACAAGATTATAAAGCTTTGTGGTTTCAGATCACTACTTTTTTTCTTCCTTAGAGAAACTGATGATAAGAACTTTCAAACTGAAAAAGTAGAGCAGGTTAAAGTAAAAAAGTGTTGAAGGGGACTCTCAAAACCAAAGATTTTGAAAATTTCTGCATAACATGGGAGAGTTTGGAGAGCATCATGCTGAGTGAATTCAGTCTCATAAGACAAACAGTGCATAATAAGACCATTGTTGTAAAAATAGAAAGATAACTAGTAAGATGTATGAAAGTCCAGTAGAGGAAGGAGGGAAGCCAGAAGGCTGAGGGTGGAAAGGTGGAAATCGCAGGGTCACAGAGTTGGGTGGGTAGAGGGAAGTGGTGAAGGAATAAGGAAAGATCCAGGGGGATCTAAAAAGAATGGGTTATGGTGGGCATAGATCAGCAGTGATTAATTTTATAAAGCGCATTGTACGAAAATGATCATATGAAATACAATATGAGTGAAGAAACATGTGAAATACAATGTATATGGATTTTAAATGCAAATCATTTTTTTAAAAGTGCTGAAGGAGAAGTGGTAAATGGCTTGCAATTTTTAATGATATGGCCTCATTAAATATTACATTTGAACAACGTTTTGGAGAAGTGAGAGATTTTATAGTTTGGAAATCTGGAAGATATCATTTCAGGCATAAAGAACACTAAAAAAGGGGCTTAGGTAGAAACATGGATGAATGTGCTGGACATAGAGCAAGTGGATTAGTATAGTTGAAGTGAAGCAAATAAAGGGAGATAAGTTTTAGAGTAGCTTAAATGGTGCATGGGACTAAATAACATAAAACTTTTTTCCACAGTTTTGTGGAGTTTATTCTTTGTGAAATAGATAACATAGTAGTTGAGAAAAAATATAATTAAAGGAAGGTCAAGTGGGAGCCAAATATATCCAAATAATAGCAATGGTAGTAAGGAGACATGGTCAGATACTGAATAATAAATTTATTTGAAGGTGGAGATTAATTATAGGATTTGAAAGGAGAAAATAGACAAATGATTCACTAGTTTTTGCCTCAGTCACTTAAAAGATAGAGTTAAACCAAGTGATTTGAAGGTGATTGGAGGTAGAACAAGTTTGAGAAGAAATGTGCTGAGTTCGCTATGCCATCTCAAGAAGAGATGGGGAGTTAAGTATTCATATGCATGAGCCTGTTGTCCAGGGTGAGGTCTGGGTTGAAGGTACATATTTGAGAGTAATAGGAGTTTATGGTATTACTAAGAAATAATCATCTTAAAGTTTTAACATAATATATTTGAATAAATTCAACAGGCTGAGATAAAAATATTTAAGCTTTTTATAAATTGTAAAAATAGAACTTAGAAAATAAAAATCCCATAATTTACAGAAACTGTTAACAACCTCTCAAAGCAGACACGATCCTTTGATACATATAAAATACATTTTCTTTTAGTAGTTAAAGGTATAATGTTCTGATAAAACTAAGCCTAATCTTCATATATTTTCATGTGTTCCATTTAATTCTTAACTATGTCTAATTCTCCAACGTTCAAGCTATGAACATTCCATGTACCAAATGTTAAATGATGTTTGTTACAATATCATTGACATTACATGCTAGCAAAATACTGCTGAAGATCATTCAAAACCAGCTGGGATAGTACATAGAGAGGGAACTGCCAGAAGTTCAAGTGGAATTTAGAAGAGGCTGTGGCACCAGGGTTATCATTGCTGATATCAGATGGATCCTG
>NW_006400030.1:238408-239925 GCF_000299155.1 Elephantulus edwardii | reverse complement strand
ATGAATAGATATGTCTTTGAGTGGGTGCAGCCAGTGTGGAGGCAAGAATGATGAGGCTTTGCCTAACATATTTTGGATATATTGCTAGGAAGTGCAGTTCCTCAGAAAGGGACATAATGGTGGGAAGTGTGGAGGCTCAGTGAAGGAAAAGAAGGCCCTCAACAAAGTGGATGGACAAGATGAATACTGCAATGGGCTCTTTTGTGTCAGGAATGTGAGGATCGTGCAGGGCAGGATTGGTTTCAGATCTTTTGTTCATAGGGTCGCTATGTGTAGTACTCTACTTGATGGCACCTAACAACAACAGTCTTCATACAGTCTAATTTGATTGTTTTATTTTTTACTATATTCCTTATTTTTCCCTTTTATATAAGTAATTATACTATATGACCTATAAAGTATTTGAGTTGAGATCAACTTAACAGAATAAAACTACTAAAACATCGCCGTAGAGATAAGTCTAAGTGATGCAAATAGTTAAGCAATGAGCTACTAGTTTAGAACTTGGTAGTTTGAACTCACCCAGACTTACCTTAGAAAAAAGACCTGTAGGGTTGGGGTTTTTTGCTTGTTTGTTTTCTTTTGATTTGTTTTGTTTTAATATGGCATGGGGTATGGATATCTTGATATAATTTTTGAAAAAGAAACATCCAGGTTTGCCTGCAATATTTGTCGTTGTTGTTATATGCCATCGAGTTCTAAACAGCTGATAGTTGACCCTCCATTGGGTTTTCAGAGGTTTTCAGTTTCTCTCATATGAGGAAATTGTCTATCTTTCTCCCACAGAGCAGATGGTGCATTTGAACCATATGCTTTTGGGTTGCCAACACAATTCCTTACCACTAACTATAGGCCACCAGCATTTGTTAGAGATTGTTTTCTCATCTTCTTGTCAAAGATAGGTTGTTTATAGGTTGTTCTTGTTGCCAAATACCATCAAGTTAAGTAACAATATGCAGCGACCCTATGAATGACAGATTTGGCTTATCCTACGTCATCCAATCCATAGTTAAGTCTCAAGGGAGTTTTCAGAGGCAGTAAATTGCATGGGAAGAGACTGCTCGTCTTTCTTCCATGGATCATCTTGTAGATTCAAACTCTTTACCTTTGCAATTTCTTACCAGTAAGCCATTTATTCATGAATTCTCAATTTTCTTTTATTGGTCAATATATCTGCCATTGCATAAGTATCATAATGTTTTGATTTTCTTAGCTAGTAGTTTCTGAGATCAGAAAGTGTGAGACCTCATGCTTTATTTTTCTTTGGTATTTCTTTGCTTACCTGAGGTCTTTTTTTCTTTTCACATGAAGTTGGTGGTTGCTTTTCTCCATGTCTTTGAAATCTGATGACAGTATCTTAAATAGGCATTGTACTAAATAGATTATTTTTGGAAATATTATAATTTTCACAATTTTACTAATTCATGTGCTTGGTAAATTTTTCCATTTGTCTAGATCTCTTGCAATTTCTTCTAGTAGTAGTGTTTTAGAGTTATCTTTATAAAAGTAATTATTTT
>NW_006400030.1:225146-236456 GCF_000299155.1 Elephantulus edwardii | reverse complement strand
GGGATGGGTGTGTCAGAGGCAATGCGATTGGCACAGGCTAGAACAGAGTTTCGGACTCTTGTATATAGATATAGGGTCGCTATGAGTCGCAAACGACTCGACAGCACACAACAACAACAACAACAATTTTTTCTTATTTCCTTTTCAGAGTTTTCTTTGATATAGAGAAATCGGATAATTGCATGTATTGCACTCTTCCTTTTTGTTGAGTTGGGTGATCTAAACCAGTAATTTTCTTCACCGAGTCTTTTGATTTTTTCATATCATTTTATTATCTGTATATAGAGATTATTTTACTTCATTGTATCTAATTTGTATGTTTTTTATTTTCCATTTTTGCCTTAGTGATCTTTGTAAGACTGCAAGTGTAATATTGAATAGGAGTTATGATGATGGGCAACTTTATCTGGCTCTATTTCCTGCAAAGTAATCATCTTTAATTACTCTCCATTAAGAGTTATGTTGGCTATTGATTTTGCATATATACTTTTATTTATGTTGAAGAATTTCTCCTCTATGTATATTTTGTTAAATATTTTCACTGGGAAAGTATGCTAAATTTTTTCAAATTCCTTTCTGCATCAAGAAAAATGATCATGCGTTTCTCATTATTGATATGGGAGATTACAATGATTGTTTTTCCAATATTGAACCATCTTTGTATGTTGTTATTGTTAAGTGTCATCTTAAGTCAACTATGATTCATAGTGACCTTTTGAACAGCAAATTTGAAACTTGCTCTATTCTGGGCCATCCTTAACATCTTTGATATCCTGGAGCCCATTGTTACAGTTATTGTATTAATTTGTTCTGTTGGGAGTCTTTCTCTATTATGTATGTATGTATGTATGTATTTTTACTTTTCACTTTAACATGATGTACCTTTCCAAAGAATGGTTTCATCTGACAACATGCCCAAAGTATGTGAAACAGTTTCACTGTCCTTGATTCTAGTAAGTAGTTGATTGAATTTCCTTGAATTATAATTGTTTGTTCTTTTGATAGTCCATGGGCTATTTAGTATTCTTTCTCAACACAACTCCAAGCTACTAGTTCTCTTTTTGTCATTCTTATTTGTCGTCCAACTTTCTGATATACAGGAAACAATTGATAAGACTATTGCTTGCATCAGGCACATCTTGATCTTGAAACTGACATCCTTGCTCTTGAACACTTTGGAGAGATCTTTGACAACAGATTTTTTAAATGAAACACATATTTTGTTTTCTGGACTCCTGCTATTATAGTTGTTGTTTGTGGATTCAGGTAAAGCGAAATAATTGAGAACTGTAGTATTTTCTCTATCCATCATGATGTTGCCTTTTGGTCCAGTGGTAAGGATTTTTTATTTTCTTGATGTTGATATGTAATCAAAACTGAAGATTATAGTCTTTGATTTTATACAGAAGTATTTCAAGTTCTGTTCACTTTCAGCAAGAAAATGGCATCATTTGCATAACACAGGTTCCTAATACCACATTCTTCTTAGCATACAGATTGAATAATAATGGAGAACGGATACGTAATGCATTATTTTCTTGATTTTAAGCCATACAATGTCCCCCTTGTTCTGTTTTGACAGCTCCCTCTTGTTCTAGGTATAGGCTTCACATGAGCATAATTAAGTGTTCTGTGATTTCCTTTCTTCTCAACATTATCCATAATTTGTTAGAATCAACTAGACGCAGCTCTGTCTCATGCCATAGCCATGCCAGCCTGTTTCTAGCATCAGAGGCTCTCAGAGTCTGCAGACTATCCCACTCCTGGCCTGCAGTCAGTTCTCAGATTAGAGGGATACCTCCTCCAACTTGGAGGCACCCATCCTCTGAATTGGCAAAGATACCATCCACCATCTTTAGCTAGATATTTTAGCCTAGGTTCCTCTGAGGCAGGCAGAAACTCTGCCCAGGTGGGGGTTCCACCTCTTGCCATATCCTTAACACACCTTTCCCATAGGATGCACACTTATTTTATGACATTAGCATGCTTCTTTGCTTTATGGATTTCTCTTATAAGTATGTACTTTTTGATCATCCTCCATACCTGGAATGACTTCCACTTGAGGATGATGAATACATTTTTTATATGGTATTGGAAACTATTGGATAGGATTTTTTTGAGAATTTTTACATATGTTCTTAAGAGATATTGGTATATAATTTTCCTTTTTGTTGTCTTGCTTTAGTATAAAGGTTATAATTGCTTCATAGAATGTATTTGAGAGTATTTAATCTACTATTTATTCTTAAATAATTTGAGAATCAGTTCTTCTCTGAATGTGTGACAGAATTCATCAATAAATCCATATGGGAAAGGACTTTATTTGATTGGGAATATTTTTATTATATTCAATTTCTGTTTGTGTTAGTTTAGGTAGGCAATGAGTTTCTAAAATTTTGTCCATGTCCTCCACTGAAACTTGTTGAAGTATAGTTTTCATGCTGTTGTTGTTGCATGCTATCTAATTAGAACCACCTCGTAGCTGACGACTATCCAGTGAGATTTTGGTTTTGTTTGTTTGTTTGTTTTTTTAATAATTTTTTTATTTTATTCTTTTTTTTTTACAGAGGTTTTGGATTTCCATTCATTCATTGCCACAATTTTCTCCCTTTCCACCCCTCCCCAGCAGCTCACTTCCCCCAGTGAGTTTTTAATGTGTAATAAATCACACAGAAAGAGATCACCCATCTTTTTTGCAAGGAACAGCTGGCAGAGTAGAATTGTGTACCTTTTGGAACAAGACCATCAGAGCTCCCTTTAGGTCTTCATAATATTTGGTTACTATTCTTTTTATTTTAGTTGCATCAGCCATTTTATTCCTTATTATTTTCATATTCTTCATTTCCTTTTTTAGATTTGTCAAGGAATTGTCAATCTTAGTAAACCTTTCAAAGAAACAACTTCTAGTCTTGTTAATACTTCCTATTGTTGTAATTTATCTTATTTCATTTATTTATTTATGCTCTGTATTTAATACTAGAACACTTGATCATGCTCATGTGCAACTTATCCTTGGACCAGGAGGCAGTCATCAGAATAGAATAGGGAAACAGTGCCTGGCTCAAAATTGGGAAGGGTATATGCCAGGGAAGTGTCCTATCTCCACACATTTTCAATCTATATGGAGACTAGATTATCTGGGAGGCTGGACCCTATAAGGAGAAATGTGGTATCAGTATTGGAAGAAGACTCATCAGTGCAGATGGCACAAGCCTGCTTGCTGAAACTGAGGAAGACTTGAAGGGCTTGATGCATAAGTCAAGGACTGTAGCCTCAATATCAAGAAAATGAAGATTTTTACCACTGGGCCAACTTGCAGCATCATGATAGATGGTGAAGAGATTGAGATTGTTAATAGCTTTAGTTTGCTTGGCTTCACCATCAACACTCTTGGCACCAGCATCCCAGAAATTAAAAGATGTATTGTATTGGGAAAGTCACTGTCAGAGACCTCTCCAAAGTACTGAAGAGCAATGATGTCACTCTGGAGACTAAGGTGTGCCTGATACAGTTTATGGTCTTTGCAATCATTTGCAATGCATCAGAGAGCTGGACAGTGACTAGGGAGGATAGAAGGAGAATTGATGCCTTTGATCTGTGATCTTGGAAAAGAGCATTGAATACCATGAATACCATGGACTGCTAAGAGAACAAGTTCATCCTGGAGAGGGTGAAACAAGGCTTCTCCTTGGAAGTAAGGATTCTGAAACTTTATCTGACATACTTTGGACAAGTTGGAAGGCAGGACAAGTCCTTGGAGAAGGATGTCATGTTTGTTAGAGTAGAGAGACAGTACAGGAGAGGAAGACCCTCAATGAGGTGGATTGATTCAGTGACTGAGGTAATGGGAGTTGTATCCCGTGAGATTGACACAGGATAGAGCAGGGTTTCGAGCTGTTGTACATAGGATTACTATGAGTTATGGCTCAATGGCACACAACAACAATAACAACAACAGGAAAATGTAGGCTTTACTTATTGGGGTTTTTTTCTAATTTTTTTAGATATTGAGTTAAAATACTGATTTCTTTTCTTTTTTTTAAGTGTGTATTTATTACTATAAATTTACCTCAGAGTATAGATTTTGCTATTTTATACAGGTTTTGGTATATTGTGCTTTTGTTCTCATTTGCTTTAAGAATGCTTTAAATGTCTTCCCCTCACCCTTCCTTTGACTAATAATGTTCATGCAGGATTTTATTTTATTTATATGTACTTTGTCTAACATGACTTTGGGCATATTGCAAGGAGGGACTGGTCCTTGGAGAATGTTTGGGAGAATGGAGGGACAGCAAAGGAGAGGAAGACCCTTGGTGAGATGGATCTATCCTGTGATTGGAGTGGTGGGAATGAGTGTGTTTGAGACAGCGAGGTTGGCACAGGATAGAACGGCATTTAGGGTTCTCGTACATAGGGTCACTATAGTTGCAAGTGACTCGATGGCACATAACAACAACAACAGTGTACTTAATGTTTTTTTTCTTGATCTTCTTCTTGTTGATTTCTATAAAATAGCATTAGAGTCTTAGAAGATGTTTTGTAATATTTGTAATTGCAGTTTCATTGCTTTAGAATGACCGTTTTCTTTATGTGATATTAAATATATTATCATAGACTGTCTTTGCCTTTACATTTCAAGAAAGTTGTTTACCTAGTTGTAGAAGTTGACGAGTTTGCTTCAGGCTCAGGCAGGGACTGATGAGCCTGAAACTGGAAGGTCAGACAGCAATAACATGCCCCAAGAAGATCTATCTATCTATCTATCTATCTATTTATTTATTTATTTTTAAGGAGATCATTTGTATACAGGATCAAAAGAGGAGAGCTTTGTTGGAACATCCATAAATATATGATGCATGCCATAGCCTCTAAAAACTCCCCTTTCAACTGTTCAACTACTCACATCAGATCTCAAATTATATAATAACTGTTAGACCAGTGAAAACCATGGTCTCGTCATGACACATAATCTTAGCCATCGTAAGATTTGGATGGTTTCAGTGGAAACTCCTCAATACTTGTTTGGATAGAAACTAACTAATCAATAGGACCATTTTTATAAGGCCTATTTGAAAATGAAAATAATTAAAAAGCTGATTATTAAATTATCAAAATATTTCTTAGCTTGGAGTTTGAGTTATCTAAATAATTCAAATAATTTCTTAATAGATATGTTCTATAATTATTTACTTTCTTATATCCATTGAACTAACATATTGCTTTGGGCAAGTCCACTGTCATGACCTCTCCAAAATACTGCAGAGCTATGATGTCAGTTTGAAGACTCGGTGCACCTGATTCAATTCATGGTCTTTTCAATCACTTGTTATACATTTGAGGGTTGGGCAATGAATAAAATGGATAGAAAAATAGTTGACATCTTTTAGTTGTGCTGTTAGAAAAGAGTACTAGATATACATGGACTAGCAAAAGAAGGAACAGATATGTTTTTGAAAACACGCAGCCAGTGTGTTTCTTGGAGGCACAGATGGCAAAGTGTCCTCTCTTATGCTTTGGGCATATTGCTAGAAAAGATTGTTGCTTGGAAAGGGACACCGTGCTTGGAAAAGTGGAGGGTCAGCAAAAAAGAAGACTCTCAATGAGATGGATTGATACAGCGACTGTGGTGGTGGTTTCATGTGTGTCAGAGATGGTGAGGATGTCACAAGGTGGGACAGGATTCAGATTTGTTGTTCATAAGATTGCTGTGAGTTGTACTTGAGTTTATGTATATAACAACAACAATACCCAACAATCATTTACTTTTTATTTTGTAAAAGTTGAGTACTTTAGTCACATCATAAAATGACAAAATGGTTGTGTGATATTTTTACCAAGTTTCTCATTTTTGGAAATAAATATTTAATCAGAAAATATATTTTCTAGTGATTTGTGAAAACGTATGAGTGGAACAGAAACTAAAAAAAAGTACTGCATAAATATATGAGTTTCACTCTGGATCCTCTTTAGTTTTAAAAAATATTATAAATAGCTCAGGATTCATCAGGTATTTTATAAATCCCTACTTGAACATAAATCAACATTTCTAAAGAAATATTTAATTTTTCCAGTTATTATTTCTTCTCTAAAATAAAATTGGTGACTTAGTGGAACTGATAATTGTTGGGAAATGAGGAATGTTCTTTCACACCTTTATACATTTCTGAGAAGGGGGTCCTTTACTGTACTCCATTCCTTAAGGGGAGTACAGAATGAGGAATTCTGCTTCTATTCTACTCTTCCCCACAGGTTCCTCCCACAAGAATAAAATCAGTTGCCATCCAGTACATTTTGACTTATGACTTCCCTATAGGCCTCTCCTAGGACGGAGCAGACCTGCTCCATAAGGTATTGATGGTTGTAAATCTTTATGGAAACTGACTACCTCATCTTTTTTTCCCTGGAGTAACTGGGAAATTTGAGCCACTGACCTTATTAGTAGCTCAATTCTTAGTCCACAATACCAGTAATGTTGTGGTGTTAGGTGCAATTGAGTCGAGTGTGACTCTTAGCGACCTTATGAACAGAAGAGCTGAACTCTATTCTGTCCTGCACCATTCTCATACTTTGACCCTCAAGAGCAGTAGTCACGGTGTCAATCAACAATACCAGTGATACTGCTTCTCAAAAGGAACAAAATACATCTCATTCTATGTTGGTGGTTTGGGTTGTTTTTTTTTCTTTTTCTTCCTGTCTGATGCATGTTCAACTAAGAAAACAGAGATTGAGAGGTGATCCAGTCCTTGTCCACAACTATAAGGCAGAGATTTTGGGGCAAAGATTTAGCAGGACTTAGACTACAAACCTTACCATAAAGACACTTTTCCAGACTGTAAATTCCAATAGCAATCTGGATTAATAGTTCTTCTACTTGATTTTCCCTTCTTGATTGTAGGGGACAAGACATGAATATGCTATTGGAATACTTAGATAATACTTGAAGGAGTTTGAACTCACATTACCCAACAGAGGTTTTGAGCAAAAGAAAAAAGAAAGTAGACATGCCATGCATAATAGAATTTTTTTAAAACATTTACCAATAAATTCTTTGCTCCAAGATGAAGCTGTTATCATACCAAATATTCAGCACTACTTTGAGTGCAATACAGTTCATTGCATTTCCTCTAAGTAATAATCTGAATTATAAACTAGGGAATATATATAATTTTTTGTAATGGTTATTTGCTTGCATTTGGTTTGCGATTATTAACACATAACAGACACTCTTATTTTTGTTGTTGGATGTCATCCAGTTGAGTATCACCAATAGTGACCCTATAAACAACAGATCTAACTCCTATCCTATCCTGTGCCATTCTTATACTTTCTGACACAGTAGAGCCCATTGCATTAATCACTGTGTCAGTCTACCTCATTGAGGGTCTTCCTCTGCTTTGACGACTCTCTGTCTTTATGAGTATCATATTCCTCTCCAAGGAATAGTACCTCCAAGCAACAGGCCCCAAGTATATGAGAAAGCTACACTTTCTCCAAGACACATTTGTTTGCTTTTTTGGTAGTCCATGGGGCAGTCCAAGGCAGTCCATTACAGCCTTCAATAGGGATTGCATCTCAGCATCGGCAAAAATAAAAATTCTTACCAGTGGACCTACAGACAACATGATAATAGATGGAGAAAATATTGAAACTGTCAACAATTTTATCTTACTTGATCCACAATCAATATCCTAAGTAGTAGCAGTCAGGAAATCAGGAGAGGTATTGGGAAAGTCTGCAGATAGGAACTTCTCCAAATTGAGGAGTAATGATGTCAGTTTGATAACTAAAGTGTGTCCAATTCAGGCCATGGTCTTTCCAATTATTTGCTGTACGTCTGAGAGCTGGACAATGAATAAGAATCACAGAAGAAAAATTGATGCCTTTAAGCTGTCATGTTGAAGAAGAGCACTGAACATACATGCCATGGACTCCCAAAAGAACAGAAGAGTATGTTTTGGGGGTTTTTTTTGAAAGTTATTTTTTTTAGTATATGTGCTGCCGAAGCGAGCACAAAAGTTATTGTTTTTTAAATTTTATTTCATTATTTTTTGTGTGTACCTTCAAATCAGATCTGACTGATACAGGAGGAAATTGTTCCTCCTTCTCCAGCAGAACATCTGGTGGATTCGAACCATGTACTTCTGAGATTGCAGTGGAGCTTCTTGCCATTAGGCCACTAGAGCTTGCCAGAAGAGTGTGTTTTTATACTTAGACACATAATTCTTTTTCCTTTAGTTGACATCCTCTACATGTGATTATGCCACTTCAAAAATTAAAACTAGTTTGTAGATTTTACTAACTTGTATACTAAAATTTAAATGTTTTAATTTAGGCAACATTGGCTTGTTATGATCAGATTCCTAAGTATTTCCTCATATCTAGCTATAGATGATACCATCTGCTCCAAAAGTAATATTGCTCATTTCCTTTCCTGAATGTACTTGTTTAGTTGACTTTTTCCACATCTTCCTTTCTCAGGACTCCATGCCTTTGACACTGTATTTGGACTTCTTTCCACTTATTTTTCTTATTTTTGTTACACTTTATTTTTTTAATTGAGATTTTAACAAAAGTTTACAAGGAACTTGGATTTCCCTTCATTCGTTGTTGCACATTTTCCTCCTTTACCCCCCCTGCCCCAGTTTGCTTTAAAAAAACCCCAAAACCCAACTCTTTCATCATTGCAGTTTTCTCTCTCTCCACCTACCCAGTCCACTTTTTTTTTTTGAGGAAGGAACTGTCTTTCTTTTGAAAAACCCCAGTCCACTTTTGTATGCACCTCTTATTCTGGACTGTTGCCAGGCAAATAATACCTAATCATATATTTATTTAAAACAATTCTTTTCCTCATGTGTTTCAATGCAGTATACATTATTTATCCCCTTTTCATAGTTTCCCCCCAAGCTCCGTAACAGTCCTGCTTTATAACAGTGGCATTATGTGGTGTTTCTCCTTTTGTGACTGATATATTTCATTCAGCATAATATTCTCCAGGGTCATCCATTCTGTATATTTTATGAGTTTCTTGTTTTTCAGTACTGCGTAGTATTCCTTTGTGTGAATATACTACAGCTTCTCTATTGGTTCATTTACTGATGGACATTTGGGTTGTTTTCATCTCTTTGCTATTGTGAACAGCACAGCAATAAACATAGGTGTGTATATATCTATTTGGGTGGCAGTTCTGATTTCTTTATGGTATATTCTCAGTAATGGAATTGCTGGGTCAAATGGTATTCCTATTTTGTACACTTTGAGAAAGCACTATACTGCCTTTTATAGTGGTTGCACTATTGTACAATCCCGCCAATGGTGAATAAGGGTTCCAATTTCTCCACAACCTCACTAGCATTTGTTGTTTGCTTCCCTGTCGAACTTTGCCATTGTTATTGGGGTGAGATGATATCTCATAGTTATTTTGATTTGCATCTCTCTTAGAGCTAGGAATTTTGAACATTTCTTCATGTATTTGTTGGCCATCTGAATGTCTTCTTTGGTGAAGTGTCTGTTCATATCCTGTGTCCATTTTGCCATTGGTTGTTTACCTTTATCTTGTGGTGCGTGAGTATTCTATAAATTCTAGATATAAGTTTCTTCTCAGACATTGCATTAACAAATATTTTTTCCCCAGTCTGTAGCTTTCCTTTTTACTTTGTTGGAGAAGTTTTAGAATATCCATAAGAATTTTATTCTTAGTAGATCCCATTCATCTATTTAATTCTCTTGGTTGTAGGTTTTTCAGGAGGCCTGGAAAACTGTTCGTTTTCTGGATTAGGGTTTCTAGAGTTCTTCCAAGCATTTCTCTGATGAAGTTTATCATCCTTGGTTTTAGTCCTAGGTCCTTGATCCATTTTGAGTTGTTGTTTGTATATGGTATGTGGTGTGGGTCTTGCTTGAGTTTTCTGCAAATTGTTTTCCAATTTTGTCAACCCTATTTGTTAAAGAGGATGTCATTTCACCACTTACCTGACTTCATCTCCTTGTCAAAAATCAGTTGACCATAGATAGATGAGCTGATTTATGGGTCTCATTTCTAGTCCATGGATCTATTTGTCTGAACACCACAGCTTTATAGTAGGATTTGAAATCAGAGAGTGAGATGCCTCCTACCTTGTTTCTCTTCTTAAGGAATGCTTTGTTTATTAAGGGTCTCTTTCCATTCAGATGAAATTTCTTTTGGAAATTGCATTTCCATCTCATTGAAGAATGGAATTGGTATTTATATTTGAATTGCATTGAACTTGTAGAATACCTTGGGTAGAATTGTCATTTTTATGATATTGAGTCTTCCTATCCATGAGTATGATATGGTCTTCCATTTCTCCAGGCCTCTTTTTGCTTCTTTTTGTAATGTTTTATAATTTTCTTTGAATACCTCCTTTGTGTTTCTAGTTGAATTCCCCCCCCCAAGTATTTAATCTTTTTTTAAATTTTTTTATTATTTTTTGTGCATGTACAGTCAAATCATATCTGACTGGTACAGGAGGAGATTGTCCCTCCTTCTCCAGCGGAGCATCTGGTGGATTTGAACCCCACACCTCTGGAATTGCAGTGCAGCTTTTTGCCACTAGGCCACCAGAGCTCCCTTCCCAAGTATTTAATCTTGTGATTAGTTATTGTGATGGGTATTATTTTTCTTAGCTCCAGTTCTGTATTCTTTTTGTCACTGTAGAGAAATCAAACTGAGTTTTGTATGTTGATTTTATATCCTACCACTTTGCTGAACTGGTCACCTTTATCCTGTAGTTTCATCTCTAAGTTTTTAGGGTTTTCTAAGTATATTATCATGTCATCTGTGTATAGAGATAATTTAATCTCCTCTTTGCCAATTTGGATACCTCTTATTTCCTTCTCCTGTCTTATTGCTACCACTATGACTTCTAATATCGTATTGAATAGAAGAGGTCATAGTGGGTATCCTTGCCTAGTTTCTGTTCTCAAAGAAAATGTCTTTAATCTCTCTCCATTGAGAATACTGTTGGCTCTGTGGTTTGCATGAATACATTTTACTATGTTGAGGATATTCTCTTCTATTCCTGTTGAGTGTTTTAATCAGGAAATGATGTTGGATTTTGTCAAAGTCCTTTTTTGCATCAATTGATAGGATCATGTGGTTCTTGTTCTTTGCTTTGCTAATGTGAATTACATTGATTGTTTTCTAATGTTGATCCATCCTTGGATAACTGTTATGGACCTCACTTGATAATGGAGAATTACTTTTTTATATTTTGGTGTCTCTTTTGGCAAGAATTTTATTCAGGATTTTTGGATCTATGTTCATGAGTCATATTAGCCTATAGTTTTCTATTT
>NW_006400030.1:221084-223306 GCF_000299155.1 Elephantulus edwardii | reverse complement strand
TTACTAATGGCTTCTTCATTTTCTTGGCCTTTTATAAGAACCAACTGCTAGTTTGTTGATGTTTTAAATTGTTTTATGTTTCATTTATTTCTGTCTTAATTTATATAATTTCAGGGTTTTTTTAGAAGGTGTCAGGTTTTTGTGCTACAGGGTTTGTTTTTTTTCCAATTTGTTAGAGATGTTGTGCTAGAGAGTCAATTATAATTTTTTCCCTTCACTTTTCGTGTATTTGCTTTTTTGCTAGAAATTAATCTCTCATTACTGCTTTTGTTTTTCCCCAGAGGTTTTGCTAAATTGTGTTTTACCTGTCATTTGTCTCAAGAAACTTTTTAATTTTTTATTTCTTCTAGTATTGACTCATGCTCATACAAGGTGTTGTTCAACTTCCAAATATGTCGGGTTTTTCCCTCCTTCATCTTCCTTATAATAATTTCTAATGTTGTAGCATTGTAGTATGAGAAGATACTTTTAATTATTTCTATGGTTTTTTAAAAAATTATTGATGCTTGCCTTATGACCTAAAATATGAACTATTCTGGAGAACGTTCCATACACATTGGAGAAGAAAGTATACTGCACTGTTTTTAAATGCATTAGCTTGTATATATCTATGAGATCAATTTGGTTTGTTACGTGGTCTAATTCTTCAGCATCTTTGTTGTGTTTCTGGTAGTTCTATCATTTCTTGAGAGTGATGTCTTAAAGTTTCCAACTACTATAGTGGTGTTGTCAATTTCAATTTTGTTAATGTTCACTTTGTATATTTTGCAGCTTTATCATTTGGTGTGGTTACACAAAGGCATTTGACTGTGTGGACCATAAAAAACTGTGGCTGACTCTGAGAAGAATGGGAATCTCAGAACACTTGATCATTCTAATGTGAAACCTATGCTTGGACCAGGAGGCAGTCATCAAAACAGCTCAAGAAAACACTGCATGGTTTAGAATTGGGAAGGGTATAAGCCAGGGCTGAACCCTGTCTCCATACCTTTTTAATCTTTCTGCAGAACAGGTTATCCGGGAGACTGGGCTCTATGAGGACAAAGGTGGCATCAAGATTGGAGGAAGAATCATCAACAATCTGTGTTATGCAGATGACACAACCCTGCTTGCTGAAACTAGGAGGACTTAAAGCACTTGCTGTGGAAGGTCAGGGGCTGCAGTCTTCAATATGGATTGAGACTCAATATCAAGAAAGCAAAGATTCTCACCTTTGGACCGATTAGTAGCATCATAATGGATGGTGAAGAGATTGAGGTTGTTCACAGTGTTGGTTTGGCTGGATCCACAGTCAACACTCTTGGCAGCAAAAGCCAGGAAATTAAAAGACATATGGCGATGGGAAAGTCTGTGATTAGAGACCTCTCTAAAGTGTAAAGATGTCAGTCTGGATACTAAGGTGCACCTGATACATGCCATGGTCTTTGCAATCACTTGCTAAACATCAGAGAGCTGGACAATGACTAGGGATGACAGGAGAATTGATGCTGTTGAGCTGTGGTGTTGGAGACGAGTATTGAATATACCATGGACTGCTAGGGGGAAAAAACAGATTTGTCCTGGAGAGGGTAAAGCCAGGCTGCTTCTTGGAGGCAGGGATTCTGAAGCTTCGTCTGACATATTTTAGACATGTTGTAAGGAGGGAACAGTCCTTGGCGATGGATGTCATGCTTGGGAGAGTGGAGGGACAGTGTAGGAGAGGAAGACCCTCTATGAGATGGATTGATTCAGTGACTGGGGTAATGGGGGTAGGTGTGTTGGAGATGCTGAGATGTTGTTGTTATGTGCCGTCGAGTCACTTGCAACTCATAGCGACCCTATGTACAACAGCCCTAAACTCTGCTCTGTCCTGTGCCAATCATACTATCTCTGACACTTCCATCCCGATTATCCCAGTCATTGAATCAATCCACCTCATAGAGGGCCTTCCCCTCCTACGCTGTCCCTCCACCCTCCCAAGTATGATGTCCTTCTTCAAGGACCAGCCTCTCCTCACAACATGTCCAAAGTATGTTAGATGGAGCCTCAGAATCCTTACCTCCAAGGAGCCACCCGGTTTAACCCTTTCCAGGAAAAATTTGTTTTCCTAGCAGTCCATGTTATTCTCAATACTCTTTTCCAGCACCACAGCTCGAAGGCATCAATTCTCCTTCTATCCTCCTTGGTCATTGTCCAACTCTCTGATGCATAACAAGTGATTGCGAAGACCATGGCCTGTATCA
>NW_006400030.1:199528-220862 GCF_000299155.1 Elephantulus edwardii | reverse complement strand
AGCCTCAATCCATATTGTAGGCTGCAGTGCTTGACCCTCTGCAGCAGGTGCTTCAGGTCCTCTTCAGTTTCATCACAAGATAGGGCAGAGTTTAGGCCTCTTATACATAGGGTTGCTAGGAGTTGCAGGCAACTCGGTGGCACATAACCACAACAACAACAACATCATCATTTGGTGCATAGACATTTATTATAATTATGTCCTCTTGTGCTATTGATCCTTTAAGCATTATTTAATCATCTTCCTTATCCTTTGTGATAGTTTTTTGCATTGAAATCTATTTTATCAGAGATTAATATCACTGCTCCTGCTCTTTTCTGGTTGTCATTTGCTTAGTATATTTTCCTACAGGCTTTTATTTCTAGTCTTTATCTTTATTTTTCAGGTGTGTCTCTTGTAGACAGCATGTTTATGGGTTTTGGTGTGTTTTTTGTTTGTTTGTTTGTTTTTTATCCAATCTTTTACTCTTTTTCTCTTCATTGGTGCATTTAAACCATTTGCACTCAGTCCAGTCATTGAGTGGCAAGGTTTATTGCTATCATTTTGTTGAGTTCTTTTTTGGTATTGTTACTGTTTACTTTGGTCCATCCTGCTTTCTGTGGTATCTCTGTAACAAGGATGTCTCTCAGTGTTTCCTGCAATGTTGGTCTTGTTTTTACAAACCTTCTAAGTTTCTGTTTTTCTGGGAATGTCTTGATCTCTCCTTTAAATTTGATGGAGAGGTTTGCTGGATACAGAATTCTTGGTTGACAGTTGTGATCTTGAGTGTTCAGTATATGTCATTCCATATGTCTTTCCACTGTCTTCTTGCTTGCATGATTTCTGCTGAAAAATAAGCACTTAATCTTATTTATTCTCCCTTATCAGTTACTCTTCATTTCTCCTTAGCTGCTTTCAGAATTATCTCCTTGTCTTTGGTTCTGGCAAATTTGACTATGATTTGCCTTGGTGTTTTTCTTTTGGGGTTTATTCTGTATGCTGTTCACTCAGCTTCGGGAAAATATATATATATATATATATATATATATATATTCTCTCATGTTTCATTTATATATATATTCTCTCATGTTTCATTTATATATATATATATATATATATTCTCTCATGTTTCATTATGCTTGAGAAGTTTTCTTCTAGTATTCTTCCACAACATTTTTGGTGCCTTTACCTTCTTCCTATTCTGAGATTCCGATGATGTGCATGTTATTTCTCTTGAAGGTGTCTCACATTATTCTTAATTTTTCTTCCTTTTTTATTCTACTTTTTGCTCTAGCAGATCAGTGACGACAATTATATTTTCTTTTTCACTGTTTCTGTGTTCTATCCCTTCAACTTTGTTCGTGTGTCCATCCATCATGTTGACAGCACATGAGACATTGGCTCTCATATTCTGGACTACTATGATTTCTTCTTTTTTCAGAGCCTCTAATGCCTTATTTGTTTTATCTGCGTTGTTTTGGATTTTTTTTTTAGTTCCTCTTGGTTTTTGCTTCAGTGTCCTGTGATTCTTTCAGTTTTTCTTTCATACATTGAAAATATTCAATCATTGTTCTTTTACATTCTGTATCAGAAAGTTTTATCACACTTTACTACATCACTTTTTGGGGGTGTCATCTCGTTCGGAGTTTGTGTAAGGTGTGAGATAGTCTGCTTCTTCTGTGACAATGCTGTGGTAGAGTTTTTCCATGCCTAAGACTTTAGCAGAGGCAGGGAAGACACCCTGCTTGAGTTTCTCTCTGAAATTCTGACTTAAGGGAAGCCTTGCTTCAGTTGCAGAGACCTAAGACCTGTGAATTAGCAGCCTCCTCTCTCTGGCAACTGCTGCATCTCGGCCAGTCTAAGGTGGCCAGGGCTAAATGCAGTGGAATTTTTGAGAGGGGAAGGAAATGAAATGGGTTCACCTGTGATATTGGCACAGTTCAGAGAGGTGGCAGCAGGTTGTCCTCCAGGTAGTGGGGCCAGATCCTCTAGAAGGTGGGACCAAGTCCTCTGGGCAGCAGGGCTAGCACTTCCAGCAGTGGGGCTGGAATTTCCAGGTGGTGGGAAGGAACATCCAGGTGGTGGGGCAAGTTCCTCCAGGGGTAGGTCTGCGGTTCCAGGTGGCAGGGCTGAGGCCTCTTGTGTGCAGTGGTATCATGGTCTGGAGCTCCAGGCAAGAGAGTAGTCTCGGTCACACTAAGACATTTTTAAGACAGGTACCTAGTTAAATGACTGGATATGTGGTATAGTAGTGCATGGTGCAGCATGCCTTGCTTTCCATTTCTGACCCTCATATTATTTTGAGACTGATTTAAACACTTTTCTTCAGTTAATAAGCCTTATTCCTCCATTTAACTCATAGTATTTTACTTGAAGATGTCCCTTGCTTTCACTATTTTCAACAACTTTTTGTTGTTTTTGTTGAAAGTAGTGAAAGCAAGGGATATCTTCAAGTAAAATATTGTTGAAATCCTTTTTGTGGTAAACACTACTGTTTCTATTTTATAGCTGATGGCATTCTGTAAAAGCAGAAGGACTGGACCCTTTGTAAAGAAACTTTCTATTTAAGTGAGAGTTTTGCAACATCTGTAATGGTTGTCTACCTGGTGGCTACTGCTAACCCAAAGGTAGTGCCTATCTGGCAGTTTGAAGTTATCAGTGGCTCTGCAGGATAAAGGCATACACTCTCCTCCTCTTTGATTTATAACCAAGCTGGGAAAACCCACTGGAATGTTGGCTCAGCAACAATGAAGGTTGGTTGTTTGGGATATTTTTTGTTTGTTTTTGTTATTATCACCTTTGCATTGTTCTCTAATATAGAAATTTAAGTTCTTTTCCGTTATGTTCTTTTTCTAGCCAGAGCCAGAAAATATTTGCAGCAAAAACTTGATCATCAGTATTCCTTCTAACTTAACTTCTTTCTGAAGTTAACAACTTTATTTTCCGTCACACAAGATACAATGCAAATCATGTTGCTATTTCTTTTGACATGATAAAATAGGTCCTTTACTGTTGTTATAATCCAGTTACATTGGTTAAATTATTAAACATTAATATCTGTATGTCTTCACCAATTAACTAGTCCTCACCAGTCTGGATTACTTGAGCCCTGGTGGTATAGTGGATTATGTATTAGGCTGGTAACCAATATGTTAGAGTTTGAAATCCATTGAATCATTCTGTAATAGAAAGATGAGGGAGTCTACTCCTATTTAAGACTTCTTGTCATAACAGAGCAAAGGAACACTGCATGGTTCAAACTTTTGAAGGGCAGAGGCCAGGGATGTATCCTATCTCCATACCTTTTCAACCTATATGAAGAACAGATTATCCAGGAGGCTGGGCTCTATGAAGACAAGTGTGGCATCAGAATTGGTGGAAGATTCATCAACAATCCGCATTATGCAGATGACACAACCCTGCTTGCTGACCCTAACGAGGCCCTGAAGCACTTGCTACAGAACATCAAGGACTGCAGCCTTTAATATGGACTGGAGCTCAATGTTAAGAAAACTCATCACTGGGACAATTGGCAGCATCTGGATGGATGGTGAAGCGTTTGAGATTGTTAACAGCTTTAGTTTGCTTGGCTCCACAGTCAACACTCTTGGCACCAGTAGCCAGGAAATTAAAAGACGTATTTTAAGGAGAACATCTGCTGTTAGAGAGCTCTCCAAGGTGGTGTAGAGCAATGGTGTCACTGTGGAGACTAAGGTGCACCTGATACAGTTCATGGTCTTTGCAATAACTTGCTATGTGCCAGAGAGTTGGACAATGACTAGGGAGGATAGAAGAAGAATTGGTACCCTTGAAATGTGGTGCTAGAGAAGAGTATTGAGTGTATCATGGACTACTAAGAAAACAAACAAGTTCATCCTGGAAAGGATTAAACCAGGCTGCAATGTGGAGGCAAAGATTCTGTGGCTTCATTTGACATACTTTGGACATGTTACAAAGAGGGACCGGTCCTTGGAAAAGGATGTCATGCTTGGGAGGGTAGAAGGCTAGCACAGGAGAGGAAGACCCTCTATAAGGTGTATTGATTCAGCGACTGGGGTAATGGGGGAAGATGTGTGGGAGACAGTGAGATTCGTGCAGGACAGAACAGGGTTTAGGGCTGTTGTGCATAGTGTTGCTATGAATCATAGGTGATGCGATGGCACATAACAATAACAGCAACAACAACAAGTGGAACTTCAGCGGCTATAGTGTATAATATGCTTAGCAAGAGATGACTGTCCATATTTTTGCATTAGAGTAGCTGGTGTCTTTGAACTGCTGAACAAGTGTGGTCTTTGAGTTAACAAAACAATTTGCACCGGATTATGCCACCAACTCATCCACTGGCATACTATTACTTTGTATTAAAAACAAGAAAACTTGAGTAGTCTAAATGTACTCAATGGTTGAACAGCCTCTGCTACCTTGGATAATTTTGTGGTTTTAAATGAAACTGCCAACATTTGTTCTCAGCTTGCTCCCTCCAACAGCTCCTGCCTTGGCTCTGTCCTGTAATTGTTCAAAAGGGGCTTCATAAATAAATGTTATGTAATGGCATTGGTATGTGTTTTGAGACTCTAGGATATTTTTTTCCTTACCTTCTCTTCATATTTCATTGTGTCCTTTGATTTTTAGAAAAGCAGTGACCCAAGTGAGTGAGCTCCCCAAGGCAGCTCTGATTTTTCCAGACTTGGCAAAGCTCATGGCAAGATCTCAGTGTGAGAATCAAGAGGTGAGCTCACAGAATTGGCTAACAGGTGGCTTTGGAGTTAGCGTGGGATAACAATGGAGATGCAGACTGCTGCTTCCAGCATGCAGCCTGTGTGTGGAGTGGGGCAGTCAACATGAGGAGGAATGGATGGCTCAGTTTTGTAAAAGTAAAAGCCGTAAATTAGTGCATGTGTTTTTCAGCAATACTGAATTTCTGGAGCTTATGAAATCATGTCAAATAAAAACCAAAATAAAGTCTATAAAAGTACCAAAACCACAAAAGAACCCAACTGACTTTCCAGTCACAAACAGGTTCATTTCAGCCACTTGGCTTGAGTCTCACACAGTTTCCTGTAGCTCTAATGAACTGTTCTTCTTTCTCAACTCTTAAGAGAAAATCTAACAGCTTTTCTAAAAAAGATTTCTCTTTAAAAAGCCCTTGAAAACACTGTTCACTAAGTATTCATTTATGAATTTTGTTCTTAAGCTTCAATTTAAGAAGAACAGGATGTTGACTATATTTCTCCAACTCTACTTCTCTTAGATTAATGGATCATGTCTTTTGGAGAGGAACAATAGGATATATCCAAGGGTATCTGTTTTTTAATTTACTTTTTTCTTTACCTATAGTCTTCCTACAGAGGAATTCTTAAAAGTTAATAAAATATTACTTAATATTAGAAGTATATTTAGGGTTACCATATTGTTATTTAATAGTAGTGCCTATAAAACTAAATGAAAGCCAAATACTTACCAGCATCATTACCGAACAGAGCAACACATTACTAGGCTCTCCTTTCCTGGCTAAGACGAAAGCATTTTCACCCAGAATCTAACACATTGCCTTTGGCACATAACAAGGAGACTGAAATCTGAGCATAATTGACTCTTAGTCTTTGAGTTTCATTTTCTTGGCTCTGTCCCATCGGCACCCCACTCTGCTCAACTGCTCCCCCCATTTCTCTCTACTAAACTTCTCACCATTCCTTTCTCTACATATTAGATTTTCTGTAAATTCACACTTTCCGTCTTAACAGCCAGGATATACAAATACTTTCCAATTGACGCCAATCTTAAGAAAGACTTCTCCCCGCCTTTTTCTTCTTTTTTAAAAAGAACTTATAGAAGGAATAAAAGTTGCAAAGATTGAAGCTTAAGGCTTTTAAAGATTTTCACTGGGTTCTATGTTTTTCTCAGCTGTTACTCTGGTTGATGGAAATAGGATGCACCCATGACACACTCCTTTCTTAATTTTGAACCATGTAGTATTTCCTTGCTCTGTTGTGAGAACTGATTCTTGGCCCAAATACAGTTTTGCATAAGCACAATCAAGTGTTCTGGGATTCCTGTTCTCTTCATGATTAGCCACAATTTGTTGTGATCCACACAGTCAAATGCTTTTGCATAGTCAAGGAAACACGAATAGACATTCCTTTGGTATTCTTTGCTTTCTGCCAAGATCCATCTGATATTGTGCAGAACCGATTATTTGTGAAGTTGATCTTTATGAGGAGGAATATGGCATCAGGATTGGAGGAAGACTAATCAATAACCTTCATTACACAGATAGCACAACCTTGTTTGCTGAAACTGAGGAGGACCTGAAATGTTTGCTGTAGAAGGTCAAGGACTGTAGTCTTGAATATAAATTGAAACTCAACATCAAGAAAATGAAGATTCTCACCACTGGGCCAATTGCACATATATAAAATAGTATCAGGGATTCCTTGGAGAGCTCTATAGTGAAAGCCAAGCTAATGTTTTCCATTGGCTCTCCAAGTCACTTAGATGAAAATGTTAATGGAGCATTTTCACCAAAGATATTTACAGAATCCAAGAACTAAACTATATTGTGGACTAGTTAAAATATATTTTGAGCTTTTATATTGTGTTTTAAAATGTTGTTGTTGTTGTTGTTGTTGTTAAGTGTTGTTGAGTAGTAGATGACTCATCGCGACCCTATGAACAAAAGACCTGAACACTTGTATAACTTTCTTTGTTTCTCCAAGTTCATAAAGTTCTGGAGGCAAGCTATTTCAGAAGTGGATGCCACTCCTGCTTCCAAGCTTGTTTTAAGGGGGAGCTCTACCAAACACTGTCCACCATGGGTAACCATTATCACATTTGATACATCAGTGTCACAGTGTCTAGCATCACAGCAACTACGAGTTACTTCTGTACAACAAATGAACTGACCAGTGCTATACCAATTAGAAGAATGTTTGACCAAAACCAATTAAAATCAGTCCTGAGGGCTTCAGATTAAAATCACTCGCCTTTGGCTTGGTAGCATCACTTTCTGTCCACTAGGCCCACTGAGCCCTCTCTATGTTGTTGTCGTTAAGTACTGTTGAGTCATTGAGGACTTACAGAGACCCTTTGAACAAAAGACCTGAACACGTATAATTTTCTTCATTTCTTCACATTCATAGTTTCTGGAGGCAAGCTATTTTGGAAGTGGATGCCATTCCTGCTTCCAAGCTTGTTTTAAGTGGGGAGTTCCACCAAACACTGTCCACCATGTGTGATCATTATTGCATTTGACACGTAAGTGTCACAGTGTTCAGCATCAGAGTAACCATGAGTTACCTCTGTACAGCAAATAGACAGACCAGTGCTATACCAATTAGAAGAATGTTTGAGCAAAATAGTTTTCATAAATTTTAAAAGTGTGCCTTAGTATTGTGCCTTTTCAGGAAACTCAAATTGTGTTAAAGAAATAAGTAAACTCAAAAGAAAATTAAAGTCACCAAATGCTGTGGGATATGTAATAAGACTCACAATATCTCATAGATCTGTACTTTCCAGTTACTAAGTTATCCATTAAAAGTATTGTCTCTTCCCTCAACCATTATCTTTGCAAGATAAATGATCATATATTGAGATCAATTTAGTCCTTGATTTATCTTTGTTCTAATAGTTCATCACCTTTGATGGAGTTCCTCTATTATGATGTTACCTACTAAGCTTCTAGTTGCTGTCATATTTGTATTCATCTCTCTTAGGGTTCCACCAATAGATGAATTAAATTCTTTTCCCCAAACATCATACATTTTCTGTGATTAGGGCACTATGTCTCTCCATGAATAGTCTCAACTTCAGCAGTTTCTTTCCATGTTTTTCAGTTAGTAATTCCTTTGTGTTGCCTATCTCCACAGAAGATCTCATGTCTTCTTTAAATCCTTTTCTCTAAAGACAGTTTTCTATCCCCTAACGGAATTGCAACTTAACAGTAAATAGTTGTGCTGCCAACTCAAAGTCACATTGTTTGATTTCACCAGCTGCTCCATAGGAAAAGGATGGGCAATCTCCTCCTGTATGATTAAAACTCCACTGGAGAGCCAGTTATGATTTGGACTGACTTGACAGCACACAACAACTATGCAAAGAAAGCTGTTCTGTTAGTGCACTGCTAACAGAACGGTCAGTGGTTTGAACTGACCAGTTTCACTGAGGGAGAAAGATGGACAATCTCCTTTTGGAAAAAAAATTAAAATAAAAAAAAAAAAGTATAGCCCTGGAAATACAAAGGTGAGCCACTGTAAGAATGGACTTGATGACAGTAAGCAAATGCTTGTGGTTATTGTTATTGCTGTGAAGTGTTATGAAGTTGAATACAGCTCATAGTGACCCTATGAACAACAGATCTGAACCCCGTTCTTTCCTGCACCATGCTTATCATCCTTGACACACTTTAGCTTATTGCTTCAGACACTGTTTCAATCCATTTCACTGAGGGTCTTCCTCTCCAATGTCCCTCCACTTTTCACTTATTATATCCCTCTCCAAAAAATAGTCTCACCTAACATGTCCAAAGTATATGAAATGAAGCTTTGCCATCATTTCCTCCAAAGAGCATTCTGATTGCACTGTCTCTGCATCTGTGTGGTTTTTTTTTAAGTCTATGAGATACTCAGCACTGTTCTCCAGTACCACAACTCAAAGGCTTCAGTTCTTCTTCTGTAATCTTTTTTCTTTATCTAGTTCTCAGATAGATAGCAGTAAATGCTAGGCATGCTCAAATCTACTTCTGTAAGATAAATCTCTCCCTTGATCTGTGTCATTGGTGTAATAAATGTCATCAGAGTGCCTCCATAGTCTCCTGGTGTGCAGTTTTGGTATGCTGAAGCTTACCATTGGGTCACCTTACTAAAAGACTGTATGGACAAAACATTGATGATAAAGGAAGAATTAAAATAAGATGGAAGAAATATACAGAAACATTGTATAAAAAACAATTGTTTGACCATTTCAGAAGGCAGAGTATAGACATTTAAACAAGGTCATTCTGGTTTAACCATCTGCTGAGAATCTGCATTTCCACCCCAGAGATACTGACTTAGAATCTATAGTTTAACAAGATCCTCAGGTGATTCTTAAGTTTTATTAAAATGTAGATTATGATTCAATATTTCTTAGAAGGTAAAGCAAATTTTCAGCAGGGAATCAAACCAAAATGACTAGTTCTAAACCCCTGTAGCATATGATGAAAAACTACTGATAGTGAAAGAAGAACTGCATTGAAGGCATTGGTGAAAAACTAACACAGATTGACCAAAAACGTTTCAATAAGTGTATGAAACACTTCAAGTTCTTACTCATTGTTGTTGTTGTTGTTATGTGCCATTGAGTCGCTTGTAACTCATAGCCACCCTATGTACAACAGCCCTAAATTCTACTCTGTCCTGTTACAATTGCACTGTCTCCGACACACCCATCCCAATTACCCCAGTCACTGAATCAATTCACCTCATAGAGGGCCTTCCCCTCTTATGCTGTCCCTCCACTCTAACAAGCATGATGTCCCTCTCCAAGGACCGGTCCCTCCTTACAATTATGTCCAAAGTATGTTAGATGAAGCCTCAGAATCCTTGCCTCCAAGGAACAGCCCAGTTTAACTCTCTTCAGGTTGAATCTATTTGTTTTCCTAGCAGTCCATGGTACTCTCAATACTCTTCTCCAGCACCATAGTGGAAAGGCACCAATTTTCCTTCTATCCTCCCTAGTCATTGTCCAACTCTCTGATGCATAACAAGTGATAGCAAAGACCATAGCCTGTATCAAACATACCTTAGTCTCCAGAGAGACACCATTGCTCTTCAATATTTTGGAGAGGTCCCTAACAGCAGACTTTACCACCTCAATACGTCTTCTAATTTCCTGGCTACTGGTGCCAAGAGTGTTGACTGTGGAGCCAAGCAAACTGAAGCTGTGAACAATCTCAATCTCTTCGCCATCCATCCTGATGCTGCCAATTGTTCCAGTGGTGAGAATCTTTGTCTTCTTGACATTGAGCCTCAATCCATATTGAAGACTGCAGTTCTTGACCCTCTGCATCAAGTGCTTCAGTTTAAGAAGTTCACTATGGATTGGGGAGAAGACATGGAAGGATATAATTGCTAATATCAGATGGATTGTTGCAGAAAGTAGAGAATAACTGAAAGTTGTTTACCTGTTTAACACTTATGCAAAGACATTCAGTTGTGTGGATTAAAGAAAACTACAGATAACCTTGTGAAAAATAAGATTTTCAGAACACCTAATTGTATTCACAAGAGCCTTTGTGGTACAGTGGGCATAGCATTGTCTTATAATGAAAAGGTTGGTGATTTGCTTTCACCACTCTTTCCATGGCAAAGATGAAGCAACCTGGCTCCTAAAGATTTACAGCCTCAAAGTCCTTATGAGGATTGCTATGAGTCAGAATCAATCTAATTGTTAATCAATGAGCTTGGTTCTGGTTTAATTGTGCTCATACTGATGTCATTCATGAAGTAAGAAACAGTCATTCAGACAGAACAAGGTAAACATTTGGTGGAGCAAAACTGCGTAAGGTATGTTTCAGGATTATATCCTTTCACTTTATTTAATCTGGACACATAACCAGATAAAATCTACTGTGTGAAGAATAAGCAGCATGTTGGAGGAGACTACATTAACAACTTAACTTCCACAATCTTACTTTTTGACCTAAATAACCACTGATGGAGGTGAAATGCTATAGTCTTCAGTACAGATTACACTTGAACATGTAAAAAACTAAAATTCACATGATTGAACTGATAACCATTTCTGTTATGCATAAGACCACCATAAATCTGTCTATGGAGAGTAACAAAAACGGAAAATGAAGTACAGTGAAGATTCAGTAAGACTTTGTAAATAATGACAATGTCCAATTTTAATTCATGTTCTAAAACAAAATGTATATAGGTGATAGAAAAGCAGTAATAAATCAAACAAACAAAAAAATAACTTAGAATGAGGAGCTACTACTTTCTACCTGTGGGCTTTTATTTTATCACAGGAGTGTGCTCAGTCTATTATGGAGACAAGCATTGGGGAATTACGAACTTCAGAAGCATTTGCCAAACCTAGGTAGGCAAAGGTTTGGTGGAAACAATCTCCTGTGTTTCACTATTTAGGTTAAGGTAACTCTGAGGTATATTATACACTGTCTTCTAGAGTTCCTAGCTATGGTGGGAAATTTTAATCATCCTTCCCACGTTGTTAATTATCTTGAAAATGTACTTGTTTATTTTCTTTCCTTCCTTCCCTATCTCAAATTCCTGCTAACTTGCTGGTGTTGTCCAGAACTACCTCTAAAATAGACTTCATGAATTTGAGTTCTTGTCTCTGCATCTTCTTAGGAGTTAAACAAAGACATTAGCAATCTTTTTGTCAGGATATTACAATCATAGTCACCAGAAGAAGAATTCAATTCATTTTAAACAACTTTATTGTCTTCTTTCAAGCTGTACTTCTCCCATGATGCATGCCCAATTTTCTACTCCATACTTGAATTCTTACAACTCAAGGTCAATTTTTAATAAATTCTGTCTACTCTGCCTAGAGAATCTCTTTAAAATTTTTTCTTTTCATGAATTTTCCTTCATTTCTGTTTCGTATAATCTCTTACTTGTGCTATTGCAAAATCAGATGATTATTCTGTCTCTACTTTTTTAAATGAAGAAAAAACATTCAGAATGACTCCAAGGCATTTGATGAAAGATAATACAGCATACAGAGAAAGATGAAATTATCCTAATGTACTTTGAACTTGAAGTGTTTGTAATACACCAAAATGACAATTTTTGGTTCAGGAGATCATGAGATCATGGATTACACACACACACACACACACACACACACACATCATACTCACATATGCATCATATACACACACACACACTGAGACAGTATAAATAAATTGGGGATCATGTACATATATAGAATGTGACACTATAAAAATAAGGGAGGTCCAGAATGAAGGTTTCACAGTGCAGTGGACTTGGGGGGAGGGATTGCATAGCAATGAAAGAGTTTTTCTTTTACTCATACAAGGAGAAAAGTGAATTGGGGAGGAGAGGGTGGACAGGGAGTAAAGTGCAACAATGAATGACTGGAAACTATAAGTCTCTGTAAACGTTCATTAAAATTGATTAAAAACATCACTGACTTGCATTATTAAAGTATAAATAAGGAAAAATATGGGAGATCATACTAGGATAGAATTCAGAGTTAAATTTTTAAAAAGCTGAAGGTATAATCTGAGGAATATTTACTTCTAAGAGTAAACAGAAGAATAAGATCCAGAAAAGGGAATTGGTGTAGGGAACCAATATAAAAGATAAGGGGGAAACTATAACAAAAATGGAAAGGCAAGATGTAATTCAAATTAGAGAAAAAATGCAAAATTTGAGAATTTTGCACAGTTTAAACTCCTCAAGACATCCCATGACACAGTCTGTAGGAAGTTGTGCTGCTCCCTGTAAAAAGATCAAGAGCCATGTGAGAGTGGACATAGATGATCTCTACTTACTCCACAAAAATGAGCTATCCCAGCATCAACATCCACAGTACAAAGCCAATTCCTATGAGGTTAAGCATGTCCCCCACTCTCCCTAACCTTTCCCCACTTATTCCAACAACAATCTCACTCTTTTAATGGGTCCAACATCCATTGTAATAGCTTACAGAGCACACTGAACCATACTCCCAGTTATAAAATTTATTAGGAAAGTCAAAAGACTCTATATAATTCAGGTTGATAGTAGAACATGAACACTTGGTACAGCTGCTGAAACATGCTTGCTGACAGCTCAGCCTTGTGGCTTTAGGCCAGTATTATATTTTAATCTCTTAATCTTGCCAATCTTGGAATTTCTCCCAAGTCCTCCAACAAACTTGGGTGAAAGCTCATAGCTCTGATTCCATGAGGTAGCAGGCCAAAGGTTAGCTCTGTCTCATATTAGGTCGCTGGTTCTCTGCTGTGGCTCCTGCTGTTCTCTTTAAGTTCTGACTAATGCAAGAATTTCTGGCCCTAATGGTATACCAGATTCTCTGCTTTTCCTTGGCTGGTAGTGAAATTATAAAAATTTGATGGTAGAGACTAGCCAATTCCCTTGTGGATAAGCTAAACACCATTTTTTTTTCCAAAAAAAAATTCATTTTAATGAACATTTACAGATATTTTGGATGTTCATTCATTCATTGTTGCACTTTTTTCTTTACTTCCCCTCCCCCCAGTTTGGTCCTCTCTTTGAAAAGCAAAAGATAAACTTCTTCTTCCGTTGGTAAACACACCCCCCACCTTTACCCTCCCCCCACACCTCAAATGCACTCCACTCTGCAACCTTAATTCTGGATTCATAGATAATCACAATATGCTATCATGTATCACTTTTAAACTGTTCTCTCCCTCATAAACACCATTTTTACATACTCCTGCCCATCCACATGGCAAAATAAAAAATGATTATTGGGAAAGCCATTATGAATCATAAACAACACCACACTAACTCAAAGGTCTCATGTCACATCTCTCGCAGTTGTTATTCACAAGAAATTCTGAGAAGATGAGCAATCTCCTTCCTTGCAATTTACAGTCTCCAAAACCTTACAGAGAGTCAGCTATTAGTCAGTTCCGACTCAATGACAAAGAGAATGAATTTTAAATTTCTCAGTGAGGCTTTTTTCTAATCATTGTTGTTAGATGCAATTAACGCAGCTTAGTATTTTAAGTAGTATCTGACCACTACACAGAGCTGTCATGGTGATAAAATGAACTGTTGTATGGACTGCCAAATAAGCAAACACATCTGTCATGGAGGAAGTGCAAGCAGGATGCTCCTTAGAAGCAAGAACGGTGAACCTTGGTCTCACAGACTTTGGGTGTGTTGTAAGGAGGAGTTAGTCTTTGGAAAAAGGCATTGTGATGAGAAAGCAGAAAGATCAGAGCAAGAGAGAAAAACTCACAACAGGATGGATTGTCAACATGACTGTAACAATGTATGTCGGAGATAATGAGAATGCTGAAGGGCAGGGCGAGGTCAGATCTGGTAAGGGGGTAGGGGTTGGGGAAGAGAGAACTGAAAAGATGGAACAGAGAGTCATTGAGCTGGAAGACAAGAGCATCATAGGAAGCATACTAGAAGAAAAATCAGAGGTAAGATGTATGGAAAAGGAAGAAAACATTAGAAACATATGGAATGACATCAGAAGAAGCAACATATGTATGATTGAAATTCCAGAACATGGGAGTGACAGGGAAGTCACAGATAAAAGTGTGGAAGAAGTACTAGAAGAAAACTTCCCAGGTATGTTGAAGAACAGAGAAATCCACATTCAAGAAGCACAGTGAACACCAAACAGACTAGACTAAAAAAATTTTTAAAAAATTAAGATATAGTCAAATTAAGCAAATTAAAAGATAAGAATAGAATTCCAAAAGAAGCATGATAAAAATGAACAGTCACCTTCAAAGGGGAAACAATTAGATTAAGTTCTGATTTCTCAGTAGAAACCATGTGAGAGAGAAGACAATGGAATGGCATATACAGAGAGTTGAAAGAAAACAATTGCCAGGCAAGGATACCCAGCAAAGCTCTCCATCAAATATGAAAGAGAAATCATATCCTTTGCAGTAAACAAGAAGCTTAAAGAATTTGTGAAAATAGACCAGAACTACAAGAAATATTTAATGAAGTCGTTCACAAGAAGATTCCAAAGGTAAGTGGATGAACTTTAGTTACAGAAACAACAGAAAAAGAAACATGGAAAAAATGGCAAAAGTAAAACCTAGCCTGACAATAATCATAGTTAATGTGCATGGATTTAATACACCAATTACAAGAAAAAGAGTAGCAGATTGGATCAAATAAAAACAAACAAACCCCAAAACCAAAACAAAACAATAAAACTCCAAATCCCATCAATATGGTGTGTACAAGAGACAAATCTCAAAAAAGAAGAGAAAGATTCAAAATAAAAGGCTGGAAAAAAAATACCAAGCAAATGGCAACCACAAAAAAGCAGGAGTGGCAATACCAATTTCTGATAAAATAGACTTCAGAATGAAAATCACCATAAAAGATAAGTATAGGCATTAGTTCCTAATTTAAAGCACAAAAGATAGGGAGCTCTGGTGGCCTAGTGGCAAGAAGCTGCACTGCAATCCTAGAGGTACGAGGTTTGAATCCACCAGATGCTTTGCTGGAGAAGTAGGGGCAATCTCCTCCTGTACCAGTCAGATCTGATTTGACAGTACACACACACACACACACACACACACACACACACATAATAAAAATAAAAAATTCAAAAAAAGCTCAAAAGATCAAGAAGACATAACCTTGGTCAACATTTATGCAACAAATGATAGACCAAATACATAAAACAACAGTTAACAGAATTGAAGAAAGAAATTGATAGCTACACAATAGTGGTAGAAGACTTTAAGCCACCACTATCACCAGAGGATAAGTCAACTCAAAAGAAACTCAACAAAGATACAGAAGACCTAAAATATACAGTCAGCCAACTTGACTTTGTGGATGTATTCAGGGAAGTAAATGGAAATAAGACTCAATTCACTTTCTTCTCAAGTGTACATGACACATTCTCCAGAATTGATCATGTATTAGGACACAAAGCAAACCTCAACAAATTAAAAACCATTGAAATAATACAAAGTATTTTCTCAGACCACAATGCCATGAAACTAGATATTAACCATAGAAGGGTAAAGCTTACAAAAACACCCATATGGAAGCTGAATAACTATCTTCTAGAACATAATTGGGTTGAAACAAATGAAAATACAAATTACCAAGATCTCTGTGTTACAGCTAAGGCAGTCCTGGGTGGGGGGGAGAGAGAGGGTGGGCTTTCATAGCAATAGGCACACACATAAAAAAAGAAGAAGAACAAATAATGATCTAATGCAACACCTTCATAAAATAGAAAAAGAACAACTAAATAAACCTACAGCCTCTATAAGAAAATAAATGATAAGAACAAGAGCTGAAATTGATGAGATAGAAAACAGAAAAACAATTGAAACTGTCAATAAGACTAGGAGCTGGTTTTTCGAAAGGGTCAATAAAATTGACCAACTACTGGCAAATTTAACAAAAGAAGAAAAAGAGAAAGCACAGATAACTCAATAAATGATAGAGGTGACATCACAACAGAACCAGATGAAATTAATATCAGAATACTATGAAAAGTTTACTTTGATAAACTTGAAAACCTAGAAGAACTATACAAATTCCTTGAAACTCATTCCCTACCCAGATTGACAAGGACAAGTACAGAAGAACACTTGAACACACTTAATTACAAAAGAAGAAATTGAAAAGATCATAAAAAGACTTTCTCATAAGAAAACTCCTGGATCAGATGGTTTCACAGCAGAATTCTACTAAACATGCAGAGAGGATCTATCACCAATACTACTTAAATTATAAAAAAAAAAATAGAAAAAGAAGGAACAGTCCTAGAGTGTTTCTATGAAGCAAGCATAACCCTAACACCAAAATCAGGCAAAGATATTACCAAGAAAGAAACTACAGACCAATATCTCTCATGAATATAGATTCAAACATTCTTAACAAAATACTAGTCAATAGAATCCAAAAGCACATTAGGAAAAAAAATCATCATGACCAAATAAGATTCACAACAGCTATGCAAGGATGGTTCAACCAAAAATACACCAATCAGTGTAATTTGCCATATTAATAAAGCAAATAACAAGAATCATATGATCTTAGCAATCAATGTAGAGAAAGTGCTTAACAAAATTCAAGACACAAATTGGAACAGAAAGGAATTTCATCAACACAGAGTTCACAAGCATTTGGGCATGCCTGAAGGGTAAAATCCTAAAATGTCTGGCCACACTTGCAGGATAAGGGCAAGTGTCTCATGAATCTCAATGTCAGCTGGATGGATGTGGCCTCTTGCATCTTGGAGAGAGGCAAGTATGGAGTGCAGGGGTGCTTGTGGCTTTCTTTTTGCCCCAAGTGGGTGTCCACAGAACAGACTTGCTACATGAATTAGGGGTCTCTGGCCCAGAGTTCACCAGCATTTGGGCATGGTGGAGTGGTAAAATACCATAGGGTCCAAGGTCCTTGTGGCCCAAGGGCCTGCTTTTAATCGTTTTTGGTCAAACATTCTTCTGGGTCATATAGCCCTGGCCCACTTGCAGTAGAGGTAACTTTTGGTTGCTATAAAGCTGAACACTGTGACACTGATGTGTCAAATGTGATAATTGTTACCCATGGTGGACAGTGTTTGGTGGAGCTCCCCAATTAAAACAAGCTTGGAAGCAGGAGTGGCATCTACTTCTGAAATAGCCTGCCTCCAGAAACCTATGAACCTGGAGAAAGGATGAAAGTCAAGCAAGTGCTGAGGTCTTTCATTTTTAGGGTCACTATGAGTTGTCTACAACTCAATGGCACTTAACAACAATACAACAGTGAAAAGTATATATGCAAAACCAAGAGAATGCCTATAAGCATTTTCCTTGTAAACAAGCACCCAAACAGGCACCATTTCTATTCAGTATTGTATTGGAAGTGCTTGCTTACTAGGGCAATACAACAAGAGAAGGAAATAAAGGGTATCCAGATTGGCAAAGAGATGGTTTAACTATCTCTATATGCAGATGATGTGATACACAGAAAACCCCAAAGACTCAACAACAACAACAACAACATATAAACTGTTGGAGTTAGTAGGCAAATTTAGGATAGTGGCAGGATATAAGATCAATAGCCAAAAATCAGTGGGATTTCTCTAAGTAACAACGAGAACTCAGAGAAGGAAACCAAGAAAGCAATAGCATTTACAGTAGCCAACCACAAATTGAACACTTGGGAATGACCCTAACTAAACATAAAAAAGACCTATACAAAGAAAATTACAGAACATTTCTGCATGACACAGTAAAAGACAGACCTAAAGAAATGGGAAAAGGTGCCCTGTTCATGGACAGGAAGACTTGATATTGTAAAAATGACAATCCTACCAAAAACAATCTACATGTCCAATGCAATATCAAATTCCTTTTTCAAGGAGATTGAAAGGGAAATTGTCAAGTTTATTTGCAGAAGCAAGGGACCAAAAAGCAAAGCAGTTCTGAGAAACAAAAATGAGGTAGGAGACATAGCCCTCCCTGACCACAAAACATACTATACAGCAATAATAACCAAAACAGCATGGTACTGGTGCAAAGATAGGCACAGAGACCAATGGAACAAAATTGAGAACCCAGAAACAGACCCAGCTATCTGTGTTGAGCTGGTATTTGACAAGGAAATAAAATCTATCAAATGGAGAAATGACAACCGCTTCAATAAATGGTGCTGGCAAAATTGAACGGCTACTGCAGAAAGCTGAAGCAGGATCCACATCTCACACCATACACAAAAATCAACCCAAGATGGATCAGAGACTTGGAGTAAAGCCCAAAACCATAGAGTTCATAATGATGAAGCACAAAGACCTATTCTATTCATAAAGAGTCTGCCAAATATAACCAGAAATGAACAATCGGAAGATGATAAAATTGATAAATGGGACTTTATTTTTTTATCCACACAGTCAAATGCTTTTGCATAGTCAACGAAGTACAAATAGACATTCCTCTGGTATATTTTCTGCTTTTGGCCAAGATTCATCTAATGTTGGTCATGATGTCCCTAGTGCCATGGCCTCTTCTAAATCCAAATTGCACATCTAACAGTTCTCTGCTGATGTACTATTCCAATTGTTTTTTTATAATCTTCAAAATGGACCCCAATAATTTTAACTGATTACTATTGCTGTGTGGTAGGTTTTGAGGTCAGACAGTGCTATGCTTCCCACCTCATTTTTTTTTTCTCAGAAGTATTTTGCTTATCTAGGGTCTCTTGACTCTCCAAGTAAAATTGATAATTTCCATTTCAATCTCCTTGAAAAATGAATTTAGTATCTGCTTTGAGATTGCATTGAGATTGCTTTTAGTAGGATTGTCATTTTTACGATATTAAGTCTTCCTATCCATGAACAGGATACATTTTTTCCATTTCTTTAGGTCTTTTGGTGTGTCTTGCATAAATGTTCTGTAGTTTTCTTTGTATAGGTATTTTTTTATGATTAGTTAGGTACACTCCCAAGTGTTTCAATTTGTGGTTGGCTGTTGTAAATGGTATTGCTTTTTTTTTATTTCCTTCTCTGAGTTCTCTTTTTTATTGTGGAGGAATCCTGCTGATTTTTGGATATTTATCTTATATCTTGCCACTCTACTAAAGTGGCCTACGAACTCTAACAGTTTTTGGTTGAGGGTAACCATTACTGTAGAATGATTATAAAGATCCAAAGGAGGTAAGAGAGGGCGGAAGCAGATGGATGAGGATATGCAGGGGGTGGGAGGATTAATCAGGGAGTTGTACAGTATGATGAATGGTGGGGTTAGGAAAATTGGAAGATTCTGTTCTCAAAAACAATGTATTCTATTTTTAAAAATAAACTTGTATTAAACATTTTTAATTGAATGGGTGTTGTAAGCTTTTAAGACCGCAGGAATTATGGAACAATTTCTTTCCTTTTTTTTTTTTAAAAAAAATTCCACTGCACAAGTAGACTCATAGTGACCCATCTTTGGGCTTCTGAATCTGTAATTTTTTTAAATTATTTTATATTGGTTTGCATACAAAGTTAATATATATTGTGTTTCACATTCTTCTGTCACATTGTGTTTCGTATAATCATTACCATTAATTGTCATTCTAAAATCACATGGTGGAGTCAAACCTTTAACTTTTCAGTTAGCAGCTGTGGTATTAGGGACTTATTGTTCAAAATGGCTTCCTTAACCATTGACATTGCCATGTGGATTGGTGGGGATATGCAAATAGGGTTACTAGCCTACCCACAAGGGATTGCCCCATCTTGCTGCTTACTAAACTTACCCATTGACAGACTTTGGGAATCTCACCACTAGCAAAGAAGTAGAGCATACATACTACACGTCCTTCAGGGTCAAGATTCCTGTGCCACTTAGATTGGGGCCTACAGGAGCAGCAATAGCAGCTAAAACAGAGAACCAGAGATTCCACATGAGACAGAGCTGACCTAGGGCTGACCTTCTACCCCACAAACCCAGAATTAAGAACATTTGCCCAAGTTTGTTGGATGGCTGGGTGAATGGGTGGGGGAAAGTTTTAATTGGAAGAACTAAGAGTTTAGTAATATTGACATAAAGCTGTAGTGAGGCTGAAAGCTGTGGTGAGGCTGAAGGCTAAGGTGCCTAGGAGCACATTTCAGCAGCTATCAAGATTCAGTAATTATATTCTGCTACTAATTTGAACATGGAATCTATACCTGGACCAGAAGGCTGTTGTGTAAAGAGAACAGGAGAGTCCTGCATGGTTTGGAATTGTTAAGGGAGTGTGCCAATGTTGTATTCTCCCTCTATTCAATCTGTATGCCGAGCAAATTATCCAAGAAATTGGACTCAATGAGGAGGAGTGTGGCATCAGGATTGAAGAGAGACTCATTCAATTAACTTGCATTATGCAGATAACACAACCTTGCTTGTTGAAAATGATAAGGACTTGAAGTGCTCATTGCAGAAGATCAAAGAATGCAACCTTCGATATGGATTGTATCTAAATATCAAGAAAACAATGATTCTTACCACTGGATGAATTGGCAGAATCATGATGGATGAAGAGGAGATTGAAACTTTCAACAGCTTCATCTTTCTTGGATCCACAATTAACACTCTTGGTAAAAGCAGACAGGAAATGAAAAGACATATTGCATTAGAAAAATTTGATATTAGGGACCTCCCCAAATTACTTTGGAGTAATGATGTCAGTTTGAGAACTAAGGTGTGCCTGATTCAGGCCATAGTCTTTCTGATTACTTGCTATGCATCTGAGATCTGGACAATGAGCAAGGATGACAGAAAAAGAATTGACAACTCTGAGATGTGATGTTGGAGAACAGCACTAAATAGGCCATGAATGGGCAAGAAAACAAAGAGATGTCTTGGAGAGACTGCAGCCAGAGAGCTATATGGAGACAAGAATGATAAGGCTTTGCCTCACATGATTTGGGTATGTTGTTGCTAGGAAGGGCCATTTCTTGGAGAGGGTCAGAGAAGGAGAGGAAGACCCTCAACAAGGTAGATTGACATGGTGACAGCTGCAATGGGCTCTTGAGTGTCAGGAAGTATGAAGATAACACTAGATAGAACAGGATTCAGATCTTTTGATCTTTGAATGGCGCCTAACAACAACAACAACAACTAACTTGAATGTGGGAGAAAGATGGGCAATCTCCTCCGGTGCAATTAACTGCCTCTGAAAAC
>NW_006400030.1:192568-198196 GCF_000299155.1 Elephantulus edwardii | reverse complement strand
AACGCTGCATGGTTCAAAATTGGGAAGGGTGTATGCCAGGGATGTGTCCTATCTCCATACCTTTTCAACCTGTATACAGAGCAGATTATCTGAAAAGCTGGGCTCTATGAGGAGAAGCGTGGTGTTAGGATTGGTGGAAGATCTATCAAAAATCTGCATTCTGCAGATGACACAACCCTGCTCGCTGAAACTGAGGAGGACCTCATGCACTTACTGCAGAGGGTCAAGGACTGTAGCCTTCAGTATGGAATGAGGTTCAATGTCAAGAAGACAAAGATTCTCATCACTGGACCAATAAGGAGCATCAGGATGGATGGCGAAGAGATTGAGATTGTTCACAGCTTCAGTTTGCTCGACTCCATGGTCTACACTCTTGGCACCAGCAGCCAGGAAATAAAAAAACGTATTGCGATGGGAAAGTCTGCTGTTAGGGACCTCTCTAAAGTACTCAAGAGCAACGGTGTCTCTCTGGAGACTAAGGTCCACCTGATACAGGCCATGGTTTTTGCAATCACTTGTTATGCATCAGAGAGCTGGACAATGACTAGGGAGGATAGAAGGAGAATTGACACCTTTGAGCTGTCATGCTGGAGAAGAGTATTGAGAATACCATGGACTGCCAAGAAAACAGATTCATGCTGGAGAGGATTAAACCAGGCTACTCCTTGGAGGCAAGGATTCTGGGGCTTCAACTGACATACTTTGGACATGTTGTAAGGAGAGACATGTCCTTGGAGAGGGACATCATGCTTGGTAGGGTAGAGGGACAGCACAGGAGGGGAAAACCCTGTATGAGGTGGCTTGATTCAGTGACTGGGGTAATCGGGTTGGGTGTGTCAGAGGCAATGCGATTGGCACAGGATAGAGCAGGGTTTAGGGCTGTTGTACATTGGGTCGCTATGAGTCTCAAGCAACTCGACAGCACGTAACAATAACAACAACAGCAACAACAACAGCATAATTTAAATATTAATGTGGCAGTAAATATTGGTGTGCAAAACTCTATTTGCGTCTGCTTTCAATTTTGTTTAATATACAACCTACCTGTGGAATTTTTGAGTCTTTTGGTAGGTCTATATTCAGTTTTAAATGAAATATTATACATTTTTCACACATCTATCTAATTTTGTATTCTCAACAGCAATAGAGAAAGATTCAAATCAAAGAATCCAAGAATTCTCCATACGCCTTATTAACCTCTTTCCACCTCCCTCACATTAGGGAATATCTTGTTCAACATTTTTCAATTTATTTTCTTCTTCTTCTTAATCTCTGTTGTACTCAAGTCCATTGTTGCAGTCATTGTGCCAGTTCTTCTCATTCTAGGTTAGTAGAACTTTTAGAATTATCAATGGAATGCATAAGGTGTAGCAATTCATCCTTGATTTAGAGAGTTAAAGCTCATTTTGCAGACCTTTTGAAGAAGTATTTAACTTGGTGATAGCTGGTACCTATCTCCCAGGCCTTGTAAAGTTTCTCCATATGCAATGTAATATTTGTCCCAAAATCTAAACGACCTCCTTGTTGATATCTGGAGTTTTTTCCCCTATGTGGTTTCTTCCTTCCTCTCTAATATTGTACAAATTTTGACTGTGTCAGCATCACTGAGTACTGCTTTCTGTTCCTTAGTTAAAATCACAATGCTCTATTTTAGCATCATCATCAAGGCAAAATTGGTGTGATTTGGTCTTTCTTTCATTTGTTTTCATTCAGTGGTCACTGGCCTTCACTTTGTGTTTTCTAATGGCTAGTTTTTTGGTTTTTTTTTTAAACTTTATATAACTCATCCATTTTAATAGTTATTTGGGATGGATATGTTTGTCTAATACCAGTTATTCTTCCATAGATGGAAGTGAAACTCCTACAAGCTAGCCAAAATGGGAATACCAGTTTTCATGTACAAAAACTCTGACTAACTATGTCTGTGTAAGGACTTGAGTCTTTTTTTTTTTAATAAACCCTCCCTTTTCCTGGCAATTTAGAGTACTATACTGGGATAATGTTAGGATAGAGGAAATGACACCATCTGAAATAGATATTTACTGTGATTAAAGTCAGATTGGAGACCAAATGTCAGTATGGCCACTACTTGAGTAATTCAGATGAAGCCTAGAAAATGGCAGTGTTAGAAGACACAAAATATTTTTAGAGATAGGCAGGGATTTGATTAGTTTGTGACCACAAAAATAAAATTACTGTTTGAAATATTAACTAGGAGTAACTGAAAACAGAACAGGGCAATCTTCCTACCAGATGGGAAAGATGTAGTAAGATACACTGGTTAGGGAGGCTTTGCCTGAGCTTCGACCTCTGGGTACTCACAGCATAGTCCTTGAGTACAAACTGAAAAAGCCAAAAGGATATGTATCCTGTCTGATCTCTAATGCCACGTTTCTCACCACAGTACTTTGCAGCCAAGTATTTCTCAGGTACTCTGGGTTCTCCTAAGCAGAGCTGCCATGCTTATTGGCAGATATCACTGGCTATGTCAACCAGAACTGTCTGAAAGCACAGAGGGACTTACCCCTCAAAGGAGATGAAAGGTTGGAATAATCCAGAGATCTCATCCCAGGGAATACCCATTAGAGATATTTTGCCTCATCAGAGGCTGTCTATATGCCAGTTCTGTAAAGAGAAACATTTAAAGACAGAAATTTATTAAAAGACAGAATGACAAGTCAAAAAGAATGATCAAAATGTGTCTTTTAGACAATACAACTAGAACTTACACAAATATAGCAAATCACATGCAATAATGGGTTTTATTTTTATTTCTTATTGAAGTAATTTTCCTTGGTAACTGATTTTCAGACTGCTTGGCTTGTTCAGACTATCACCTTTCTTAAAGTTGACAGATCTAACCTTAGCTTATGCTCAGAAGATAAAGATTAAAATGCAGATCCTAAATTAGCTTTTAGCTAATGTCAGATGATCTTAGCTGAAAGCAGAGAATACCAGAGAAATGTCTATGTGTATTTCATTGACTATGCAAAGGCATTTGACTGTGTGGATCACAACAAATTGTGGCTGACTTGGAGAAGAATGGGAATCCCAAAACACTTAATTGTGCTTATGCAAAACTTATAGTTGGACCAGGAGGCAGTCATAAGAACAGAGCAAGAAAACAGTGCATGGTTCAAAATGGAAGGGTGTGCTTCAAAGATCTGTTCTATCTCCATATCTTTTCAATCTATATGCAGAACAGATTATCTGGGATGCTGGACTCTGTGAGGAGAAGTGAGGCACTAGGATTGGAGGTAGACTCATCAACAATCTGTGTTATGCAGATGACACAACCCTGCTTGCTGAAATTGAGGAGGACCTGAAGTGCTTCCTACAGAAGATTAAGGACTGCAGTCTTTAGTATGGATTGAAGCTCAACATCAAGAAAACAAATATTCTTACCACTGGGCCAATTGACAGCATCATTATAGATGGTGAAGAGATTGAGATTGTTGACAGCTTCAGTTTGCTTGACCCTACAATCAACACTCTTGGTACCAGCAGCCAGGAAATTAAAAGATGAATTGCATTGGGAAAGTCTGCTGTCAGAGACCTCTCCAAAGTACTGAAGAGCAACAGTGTCAGTATGGATATTAAGGTGTGCCTGATACAGGCCATGGTCTTTGCAATCACTTGCTATGCATCAGAGACCTGGATAATTACTAGGGAAGGTAGAAGGAAAATTGATGCCTTTGAGCTGTGGTGCTGGAGAAGAGTATTGAATATACCATGGACTGCTAGGAAAACAAATAAGTTCATCCTGGGGAGGATGAAGCCAGGCTGGTCCTTGGAGACAGTTTCTGAAGATCCATCTAACATACACTGGACATGTTGCAAGGCAGGGTCAGTCCTTGGAGAAGGACATCATACTTGGGAGGGTGGAGGGACTGAGCAGGAGAGGAAGACCCTCAATAAGATGGATTGATAAAGCCACTGGGTAATGGAGTAGGTGTATTGGAGACAATAAGATTGGCAAGAGATAGAGCAGGGTTTAGGTTGTACGTAGGGTTGCTAGGAGTCACAGGCGATTCCAACGTACATAACAACAACAACAACATACTCTAAAATACAGGAGCTCTAGTGTCACAGTGTATTACATTGTTGTGCTACTAACCAAAAGGTCCACAGTTTAACAAGGGAGCTAATAATAAATTTGAGCAAGGATGTGGAAAGATTGGAAGCCTTATTCACTGCTGGTGGGAATGTAAAGTGGTACAACCACTATGGAAAAAAAGCTGGAAAGAGAAATACCATTTCAACCAACTATTCCTCTAATGGGAATATACCTTAAAAAAAAAAGTAAGAGTCGTGCTACAAAAATATGTATGCACACCTGCTTGTTGCAGTATTAGTCACAATAGCAAAGAGACAGGAGCAGCCCAACTCTTACCAACAAAGGAATGGATAGAAAAACTGTGGTACATATGATAAAAAACAAACAAACCAACCAACCAAGAAGCCAAAACTGGAATATCACATAGCACTGAAAAACAATGAACTTGTAAAACACTACTACAACATGGATGAGTCTGAAAGACATTATGTTGGATGAAATATCTGTCATAAAAGGGTAAATACAGCATAAGATTTCTGTTGTAAAATAGGGCTGACATGAGGGGTGGGGAAGAATAGGAAAAGTTGACAGTGAGCACTGCCCTGGAACAGATGAAAGAAAGGATTGTCTGAAAGGAATGTATGATTAATCATGGTATGTATGACAATTAAAATGTGGAATGACAGACAAATGCATGATAAAATGAACTGGGGTAAGAAAGGGGGGTGAAGAGGAAAATTTACATCAATGAATGAATAAAAACCCAACCTTTCGGTAAACTTTCCTTAAAATCAGAGTGAAATGTAAAAAAAGCAAAGACAGTTTACAGTTCAAAGCACAGAATACTCCGGGGAAAAGAGAGCCTCTTCTGGTAAAGATTTGAAGCATTGGGAACTCAGTGTAGAGTTTTTGTAAATCAGAATCAACTCAATGGCAGTGGGTTTTTAACTCTAAAAGAGCAGAAAGTAAGACCCTACCTAGTCTGGTTTTGCTTATTTATAAAACTTCAGGGATTTTCTTCAGGCGTTGGTTCTTGAGGACCTCTGGGCCCTTCCAGACCTTTTTAGCCAAAGATCAGAGCCAGTGATACATGTCACTTTGGCACTTAGTTTTCCCTCAAGTTTTTGTGCAAAAGAACCATTTCCTCATGCATCATTGTGCTTGGGAGTGCTGATATAAGACCCTTGAAATTCTGGGATTACAATATCTTTATACCATTCCCAGCAACAATCCTGCCTTAAAATAGATCTTGCTGCCAATGTTCACTATAAGGGACAAAACAGAAAACAGGGTTTTGCTGCCATGCAGAATCACAAATGAAAATATCAGCCAGTTTTAAAGGCATCAGATTATCTTCCTAGTTCAAATTGCCAGCCTCTGTCAAGGAGTGACATGGTGTTTCCTGAAGTGTTGAAAGCAGCACTGTGATGAAAGGAAGATAATGCCCTTATCCAGCTGAAATTCTGAACTGGATACCCCATGGAGTTTTGTATACAGCCTTTGACTTACCATGATAAAGACTGGCTGTTGACAGCTCATCAACTTTGTCTTCTGCCCAAAACTCTAATCCA